>NW_009736019.1:0-38456 GCF_000703405.1 Apaloderma vittatum | reverse complement strand
TACATTTAATTATTTTATTCACATTAAATACAATACAATATATTTAATGTATTTATTTAATATATTGTTATTGCTACAGCATCCAAATGGATGGGGACGGGCGCATATCTCTTCCTATACACCACGTATTTATTTATAACCAAGAGCTATTACAGAAACAAGGCTGTGGCAGAAAGCAGATCAAGAACCTATCTGGTGTATCAGTGGAGACCACATAAGAAGTGCCATACTACCTAAGACCAGTGTTCTGTCTCTGGCAGCATCAAGAAGAAAAGCTGCTCAGGGAAAGCACCTGAGCTTGCTGTGGCCCGTTTCCTTCCTGTCCCCAAGCAGTGGTCCCCACCTACATTGAGGACAGCAGCACGTACATATTTCCCAAGTCCTTTCAGTATACATTTATGGACCTGACGTAAGTGAACTTGTCTACATGACTACATATACTGATAGGTTAGAAGGTAATTTCAGCTACATTATCCTGGCAAGTGTCAAGAGTAGGCTAGTTCTCAGGGCTGCCAGTGATTCAATCTCTACAAGCTTCCACAGAAACCAGGTCCAGTATTACTGTTTTCACAGACAGGCAGTTTTTCAAACTATGTAATCAACTTTCCTTACTTTACTTTTAGTCCATTATTTCTCCCCATACCTAACAGAAACATAAAAAAACCCCACCACCCAGATTATTTCATTTTTCTTTTATGTCCTTACATATTTTTATTATGTGCTTTCTTCTCATTGCTTTTCTTTAAGTGAAACAACCACAAGAATATAAAATTTTCCTTTATGGCCTTCTTATCGTGTTCATGATATTTGTTGGCTTCTTTCCAACTTAGAGAAACTCCAGCCATGGTCCCCCTTCTTTCCTGAAGAACAGTGTAAAACATTGGGCAAGACCTAGATACACTTACCAGTCCTTAGCAGAACACAAAGGTTATCGTATGTCCCCTGTATATCTTCTTGAATTGAGTCTGCCTTTTTTCTCTGGTTTATGTGGTAAATGTAATTTACTGCTAGTAATCTATTGATAGCTTTCTCTCTTTCCACTGACTAGTGAACTGATATTTTCTTAGTTTCATAATTAGTACACTTACACTTGATGTATCTTCCCAAGTGCTTCTCATTCTCTGCCATGACTTTTCCAATGTTGCTTTGTTCTTCTGTGCCCCTCCTTGATTACCTGACCTTCGTTATGTTTTTGGAGGCTTCCTTCTTGTCTCAGTGAAAAGCTTGCTTGTGACTTAGCTAAGATACTCTTTTACTGAATTACTGTAGTGTAGATAATTAGTGCTTGTACTCTCATCATTTGTTGGATGGACCATCAGCTCTGTTTATGTCCTTCTCCTTTGTATTAACATCCGATGAGTTCTTATCTCCCAGGTCTCCAAACTTACTAAAGCTTTCTTTGCCAAACCCAACTATTTTTACTCTACTGCTCTCCTTCCTCTTTTTCTTAGAGATATTGGATTAATTAAGGTATCAAGTTCCCCTTGGTTTTTATCCAGACTTTTTTCATTAGTAAAAAGACATTGTTTGCACCCAGAGCTACTGTCCTCCTTGTTCATTTTCTCATCTCCATCCAATTATCTGAATTTCCTCCACTTGCCCCTTCCACAAGTGCTTGCCCAAGTTGCTTACCTGTGTGCTTTTACCACTCTGCGCATGCCACTTCAATCCTATTTAAAGTCATCCTGAGGGAAAATTAGTATACAAGAATGATTTCAGATTTGGACCCTTCAAAGAAGAAACTTCCCAGGATGCTGTGATCTGTGAGCAGATGAAGTTCTCCACTGCACATGGCAGAGATATATCAGAGACCACAATTTCTTGCAGTGGCTGCAAATAACAGCCTTACAGTGAATAGCCTCTTCCTCCTTCTCAACCAAGACCAGGTGCATTTGGTAGGGCAAAATGAGAAAGATATTGAAGATTTAGGTTTAGAGACAGATGAATACCACTTAATGTTTAGACACCTGTTTCCAAAGTAATCTTAAATAGAGTAAACCGAAAAATCAACAGCAGCAAAGCATTAGCTTTGCTACAATGAAGGCCACAGATATGCTTATGCTCAAAACTCAGTATTACCAAGTGCTCTACAGTTTATTTATGGTGTGAAGTAGTCTGAAATTTAGAGAAAAGGCTTGCAAATAAGAGGTCATAAATGAAAGCTGTTAATCTGAGCTCTCAAATGTACTATTCAGGTATTCACAAGGATTGATGCATGATGTCCCTAAGAAGTCCTGGCTGATGGCAGAGGTGAGGTGTTCGGTGTCACACGTGTGTGCACTAGCTGCCCAGGTGCTTTGTCCCTTGGAATACCACTGGCTGCCAAGAGACAGATACCTCTACTCCCTCCTCCACTACACATTTCTCCTCCCTACGAAACTTGCCTTCAACATACTCTACCATTTTTTCCAACACCCCCTATCAACCAGAAGATACAGATATATTTAACATTTCTTTCTCTGGACTTATGAGCAATCGATCTCTTCAGTGCACAAGCAACATATTATAAGACAGGGTGGAGAAGTAGGTAGCACATGGGTATCGTGGGTTTTGTTGCTTTGACTTAGCTGGAGAAATAAAGCAGCACGAGAAACGTTATCTTTAATAAAAAGTCACGATAGTCAATACCAAGACCCAGAGTTAAGGGAACACATCATACCTTGAACACTGAATTTAACGAAATATAACAAAAGTAAAAAATAGAGAGAAGGTATATTTGCATTAAAAAAATACTTTTCTATATCACAATTATAAAAAAACCCACATTTTACTCAAGAAAAGCCTTCGCTTCTGTAAGTTAAAAAGAATTGTGAAGTAAACAACAATCAGAAATAAATCTAAAAGTAACAAAAAAGGTCTGTGAAAAGGAGGACACAGGAAAACTTGCTATGTATATTTTACGTATTTTCTTTCTAAATTATTAAAATTATAACTTGACTGAGATATAGCAAAAAGGGAAAATTCATATCAAAGGGAGAAAGTACATTTTAACAATCTTTCCAAAAGTGAAAGAACCAATAGTCTTGATGTTTCCTGTGACCATTGTCCCATAGGGAGATCAGATCTGCTGCAAGTAAACAAGGGAATTCTTGAGTAATGACAGAGAAAAGAAGCTGTGATTACTGTTATGGGAAATATATTGCAGACCTACGTCACCATGATTTTTGTAAAGGTTTTCTTCTTTTCCAGGATTTAATGCCTCAAATTGTTCGGTTGAAATTCAAGTTAGAAGACACTCCCAGCATAAAATTGATGTTGGGAACTCTTTGACTATAAACTGTCCAGTTCGTTACTGCGACAAAAAGCCAACCATGCAGTGGTGCAAGATGGAAGTGGATACATGCGTGCAGCTGAAGGATGCCAAAGCAGAATGGAATGGCAGGGTGTTTACTCTGGAGTTTTTCTCAGTTCATTGGAATGATAGTGGATCTTATCGTTGTGAAGCAATAGAGGACAAATTTCACAGTTCGAGCCATGGAATAGAGGTTATTGTTGAAGGTGAGGCCCCTATATTTTGAAAGAGCCCATTTAAACAAAGGGATGCCACATATAGAAAAATGCATGCATGCTGCAAGACTGCTTCTCCCAACATGTTTGACTGGTAACACAGTTATGCTGGTACTTGCCACCTTCTTCATGCTTCTATCCTGCATCTTGGTAGGATAGAAACAAAAGGAAAGAACAAAATAAAGAAATAATAGGAGGATCTGGAAGAGAAAAGCAAAGCTGCCAACACCAAACAGCCATTAGTGAACTGTATTTCATTAAGAAAACATTATTTGGAACAAAAAAAATTGCAGGAAGACAACCTCGTTATACATCATATGGACTAGACAGGTTGCAAATAGTCCTGTAGTAGCAGTCAATGAGGCCACATACCAGTAAAGAGGACAAAGCAATTTAAGCATCTTGTTGAGAATGACTTCTCTTGCCACAAACAGGAAGAAACTGTAGTTTTTTTATCCCAAGAAGTTCAAGAACAGGAAAGACTACAGTAGCTTTAAATGATTTTAAGCGGAAGTGAGGCCTTCACGTGAACTTACGTAGATGGGATGCCAAGTCTAGATTATGATGACCCATGCCTGCCCTCCTCAATGTTGGTCAAGAGCTGGGAAGTGGTCTGTGTGGCCATAGTGTTCTACTGACCCAAGGCAGCTGAGTTGTAAGGTTATTCTTTGGATAGTTCCTCTCCTGGTAAGTTAAAGAACTTTAAAACTGCATTTTTGCCACATAAAATACTGCAACAGAGGGAGCAACATCAAAATTTGTTGCTGTAATGTGCTAGCAGATACAGTAGATGCCCAGCTCATCATGCATGTTTCCTTTGAGATATGTTTTATTGAGCTATTTATTTGAATGCCAGAGGAGTTTGAAATACAGAATTACTCTGTTGGCAGGGGGAGACCAACACATCATTCCTACTTCTCCAAAACCCCCTGCCATTTGCTTGTTGCATTATGTTCCCTCTTCCATCAGCAGATTGAAGTGGAGCCTTGTAGAGACTTCAGTATGTGACACAGAGAACATAATTACAGTGCAAAATGTCAGGTTGCTGTTTCATTTCCCTGTCTTGCTTTTCTTTTTCAGAAAGGTCTGCAAACTTTATCACAAATTCACCAGAAAGTAAGTTCTGATTCTTATTTCCTCTTTCAGAGAAAGGAACTAATCTGTGTTGGTATGGATTTCTGATTAGAATGTTTTGTGCAGTCAAGACAAATTTAAAATCATTGCTAAACTACAGTTGCTTTCTTCCCACTTGATCAAAATACAGTCTCTCAAGGGTCATGGTTTTCAAGGCTGGGAGTGTCCAGCATTCAGCATAAAAAAGGACAAACCCAATCAAACTACCTCCTGGTGGTATACTCTACAATTCTAACACAGTCTTTAATATGGTAGTGATGTGTAGCTTATACTTAAAAGTGTTAGGAATTATCCTACTCCGTCAATTTAACATAGCCTGAAGCATGGGGTTTTTTTACTCACAGCCAGTTATCATTCACAATTACAGTATATTGGAAGTTAGGAGCAGTGCTCTAATTCTGAAGGTTTTTTGCTTCTGCCGGCCTTCTGCCTTGCACCATCCATCACGTACACTTTCCTGTGCACCTTTCCTTCCAGTATCTTCATACTTCATAGAATGCCAATGGAGATAAGGTTATCTCAAGACACGCTGTACCAGGTTACAGAATGTCTGAGCACGTTAAGAAGCCAGTTGCATGAGAAAGAGCTATTAGGAGGGAAAAAAATGAAAAAGGCAGTCAACTATTTCTGTACGCTAATACATGCTAATGTAATTTTAGATACTACTAACATCTCAGAAGAGTCCCGGGAATCTGGAAATAACAAGATATTGTACATTATTTATGCTTTAGCGTCCGTGGGTCTTTGTTGTCCATTCATCATTATATGCACATTTCGGCGTCTAAGGAGGTACCACAGTAAGTAGTTTTACCATCTAACCTTTGCCTCATATGCATTTGATTCCACTCCTTTTCACAGCTTCACAAAAGTTGCATTCAAATCCCTTGATAATTACCTCAACTTCTTGTTGAGATGCCCTTGATGAGTGTGCCAGCTAGGATACTGAACCTTTAAGAATTTATTTTGTCCCATGTATTGTTCCTTTCCAGAGACAGAGGGATGGTAGTAAAAACAAATAAAAATGTCAGACCACATAGTAGTTAGAAATTTTTCTCCTGTTTTGCAAATAATCAAATTAGAAATAAGTAAGAGTTTTAGTCAGGCTCTATCCAGTTACACTTTATATTTCTAGATTTCTCTCTTAATTATCAGATAATTACAGTATTGATCTCTCCTGCTTTACAGGAATTCTTACACAGCTGCTATGTCTCAAATCAAGAAGATAAATTTGAGTCCCCCATGTCTTAAGTGATGTCACATTTGCCTATAATAATCCCACGGATTATTCTTTTTTTACTTTAGGAAAATGAAATTATGTCATTTTCCAATAAAATTTAACGTGTTTTCTCATATGATGGCTTTAGAATTTTCCATGTCTTTTTCTCCCTACCCAATTTGCTGAACACAGAGAAAATTGGCCACTAAGATTTTTTTCTGCTCCTATTCAGAGAAGATCTGTGGAACACAGAAACTCATTCTATAAATGTGTCATTCTGTGTTGAATAGCTTTTGTCAGAATAGCTATTCCCAAACCCAGTTTGGAAATAGATTTGTATTCCTTGAGGTGTGCACAACAAGGCAAGACCTCCTATAATAATTAATACTTCCCTTGTAAACAGAAAGACACCTTCTCAATGCTGATGTATTGAAACAACTTTTCTTTTATTTTTCCCAGCAAAGCGAAAGAGAACTCCATTAACCCAGCAAAGGCAAGAGAGCCTGGTATGTTTCATGTTTGCCATCATCAAAACCTGACCACATCCTGCATGACCATCTGCGGAGGATGTATCTTTTGTGTAGTACAAAGTATGGGACAGGATCAGAGACAGACATAATAACCCTCTTGGTACCTGGTGTGAGATATCACCACGGCTGAGCTGAGGGAAGGAACTAAGGGTCTTAGCCACAAAATTACTTTAGCACCTAAACTCAAGCTAAAACATTTTGATTTGTAAGTACCTGTTCGGTCCCCATGTGTTGCCTGGTCTAGTTAAGAGGCATCCCTGCCCACGACAGGGAGGTTGGATTAAATGATCTCTAAGGTCCCTTCCAGCCTAGGCCATTCTATGATTCTACTGTTCCAGTAAGTGTTCAGGCATCTAAAGCATCTCTGTTAATCTGGTTCAGACTGTGTGTGAGACAAAAAATAACCCAGAGAGTGAGGAAAACTACTGAAAAGAAGGGCTTTCATATGTGGCTACCATGAATTCACACAGGTCTTGCAATCAGTTTGAGAGA
This sequence comes from Apaloderma vittatum, assembly GCF_000703405.1. Lineage (NCBI taxonomy): Eukaryota > Metazoa > Chordata > Aves > Trogoniformes > Trogonidae > Apaloderma > Apaloderma vittatum. Next base: position 31,577 of record NW_009736019.1, on the reverse strand, counting down.
AATTAGAGGGACAGAACGCAGAATGAAAAAGACGTGACTGGAGCTGACAGCTCCAGTGTTGGCAGCTGACAGTATTGGCAGGGATTAAAGTGTGCCAGATTGCAGAGCCCTCAAAGGGCAAGCTGAAGGAGAGAGAATTAAAAGCAGTGTATGGGCTAGAACAGGGTTGGGCTAGACAATCCCTGAGGTCCCTTCCAACCTGGTAATCTATGATTCTGTGATTCTAAGTGGCAAAAAAAATGGATGTCAAAAGTGTACTGCATTAGAGAAAGTTGTATTTATAGAGGAATTTGCAGATTTGGGGGAAGGATTTATTTGGTTAGTAATAAGACAAGGAGGAGAAAAATCAAGTGATCAGGAAATGGGAAAATGGGGGCAATGATTTGGAGGTGAAAATAAGAAAGATTTCCCTTCCCCGAGAAGGGAAAATCTTGAATAAGTGATATAGAAGAGGTCTCACAAAAAGATAAATCAGTTTTGCCTCAAGTTGGCATCTTGCAAGAAAAGACATGAAAGTCTGGGAAGGGAAGTAAAGAAGGGTAAGAGATACAAGAATGATTTCTAACTTTCTTTCAATTATCAGTATAAAATCAAGTAACCAGTTGAATGCAATTGACCTGTGGTCAAAAGCAGTTTTAAAGGAGTAAAGCAACTTGAACAAAAACGTACAGGTTTCTTATTTAGCAGGAGTGCAGGCAGCAACCAGATATTCACAGAGATGTTCTGTTTTTCTGCAGGTCAGAAGTCCAGCAACTGCTCCATCCCATGCTGCTGGGACAGCTCAGTCTTCAGAAGAAAGCTCCTCACTTTACTATTGCTCCATGACTAGCCCACTGAAGGCCTTGCACAGCAATGCCATTTATGACAATCATGTTCCTCCCTGGAATGCTCAGAAGGCAGCACCTAATGCAACTCACAATGATCCTGTTAGGCCTTCCACCCCAGCTTTACTTGAAAGCCCAGATGTCCTCACATACGCTACACTAAATTATTCTGCTTCTGCAGAAAGATGCCAGAGAAGGGAACTAGTTGTAGAACATGAGTTTACAGAATATGCCTCCATTAATGTAAATAAATAAATATGTCAAGAACTTCTCCAGACCATTTTGCATGAAGTCCCAGTTCGAGCTTCCCTCCATGACATTGTTCCTCCCTCTTTCAGGAAAACTTCCCTTTTGTTAAGAACTACGTATCGATGCTTCCCTGTAACACCAGAATTCAAAACACAGCCTGTGTCGATGAGTGGGTATTTTCACCGTGTGTTTAAGTGAGGGAATAAAAAAAGCCAGCTTTCTTGTTTTTCCTTTTTTTGGGGGAGGGAATTCTGCTTCTAGTCGGACTTTGATTTGGGTCCAATTTGATGACAGACAAAGAGGAGAAGGGAAAGGTTTTCCTAGGCTAGAAGAATGTAAAATGAATCTGTGAGGAAGATGATACTGAGTCAGGTCAATTTCTCCCAAGCAAAAGCTAAGAATCTTGGGGGGAGAATTTTTCTCTGAGTTTTTAAAGAACACTCTTCAAATAATTCAGCTTTTCATTCCAGTTTATTTCCTTATGAAGTTCTTTGAGCACTATGACTGTCTAAAGCTATTATTAACCAAAATCAGATGTGTGTGTTGTTTGGGGTTTTTTTTGCAGAAGACAGAGAAGGAGGAGAGAGTTGCTTTCCTTTTACAAAGAATTCTCACAAATGATGTGTAGAAAAATACTGAAATATAGTGAAGTCTGGTTTTCTCTTGGTGGGATGATTAGGTACCTGAGTTATGGCATATTACTTTTGTCTATGATGAATCACTGGAAGAAACAAATAATCAGCAGTGGCTGACCCCAGTCAAAATCAAAATCTTTTGTTCACAAATAACTGTGTATAACTGTGTAATGCTAAGTTTTCCTCGCAACACTGGCACAAAAAAAAAAGCGATTATGCTTTATGCTCACATTTCTGGGCAAGAAGATAAAAAGGATGTAAAGACCAAGGTGTCGTGTGAAGCTTGGAAACAATGCTCGTGCCCTTCTTCTGCAGCACTTATTCAGCTCTATCTAGGATACCATGCACCTGCTTTTGCAAAATAATGCTCTTAAAAATTACTCTTAGCAATATGCGCAACAGAGGTTTACAGCAGCAGGCAGCGAGTCTAACTTGTTAAAAAATTTGCACCGCAGTTGAAAAGGAAGGATGTACTAGGTCTCAGGGTGCACGTAACACACCGGATGATTTGCACTCAAGTTAATGGAAAAAGTAAGGCTCTTCGTATTTCATCTTGGTATCATTTCAGCTGACACCAAAGCTGTCAAACACATACACATTCACACTGCTATTTTGGTAGGCTAGATGATTTATTATGCTTATGGTACACCTGTGCTCTGCCTCCCCCTGATTTTTGAACTCAGTCGCAGTGCCTGTCTGGACAAAAATCCACAGTAATTGTTTCTGCACTAAGTTGTTAGTTCAGGCCACTAGATATATCGATTTTATTGATTATTGGTTTTTAAGAAATAAATTATCAATCCAGTAAATCATTGGTATACCTTATTTAAAAAGGTAGTGGAAAACTCTCTTCTATAAAAATTCTATTTGCTGTTTTTGTTTTAGTGGGCCAATCCTTGTATGGCTGGAGACTAATTATTTTCAGTGATGGACTGGGAAACTTGGAGCAGGTTAGGTATGAATGGGCCCAGAAATAGACTTTTAATTGCATTTATTGCCCAGCTGATAAAGATACAATTATTTTCATAGGCTACAGGTAGCTTTCAGAGTAATAAAAAAAAATGTTTCTCTGAAACAGATTCTACCTCAGTGGTCTTAAACTGAAAAAGAAGGATGCCCTTTCAATGAACAGCCTAAATGGATTTGAACAAAAGGCATGAGACTTCTCTAATTGCTTTCCATGACCTGGATACAAGCTGTGCAGGCAGATGGGAGAGTAAAAAGGCCATCCTTTCAGAGAACAAATACATGTGAAACAATATGATTCTCAAAAATGCTTTGCAATACTCCGCCCACACCATAGCACGTACAGGGAAGAGCCCAAAGACCCTCAGGAAGGTGAGGAGCAGGGAGGTTACCTGTTTGAGTTTCTGCTGTATATTCATCTGGGCTTGTACAACTTTTCCTCAGTCACCTCAACAAGCTAAAAGCACCAGCAGGTCCTTTCGGAGAGGCCCCAGAATGACAACTGGCCACTGGGACCTAGGAAGAGACCAAGCACACGTGGAAGTATTACACCACCAAGAGATGCAAAAGCTAGTGAAATCTTAATGTGGTTTGTTTCACCCGTATGGCAAGGCTGAACTTTGGCTTAGTGAGGTCCCCACAGAGCCAAGTTTGAAGTGGAAGATGAGATTTTTGTAGATAAACAGGAAGTATCTCACCACCTTACCATCAAACACGCTAGCATAGAGAAGTGAGGCACGGGAGCCTGCAGTAGATTCGTTTCTTTAAGCAAACGTATTGAAAGACTGTGCATTTTGAAACAGAGAAACAAAGGTGCTGACTGAAACCATCAGCCTCTTTAGGTGCAGATAATCCCTTCAGATAAAGTACAGCCACACTCAGTTTTCACAGCCTGTTGAAAGAAAAGAAAAAAGTTGGTGTTTCCACTGTTCACTTGTTGTAAAACTGGGAAGTCAATGGAAGGACTGGACTATGTCACTTAAGTCGACACATACATTTGTCCTGATCTTCTAGTGCATCTCTCAATAGCCTAACGTCGCATTTGATACATCACACTCGGTGACAGTTGTGTTCAGGCTTGGTGGCTGGCCTCCAGACTTTACAGAGCAGCATCCCACTGGACGGGCAGGACACCAGTGGGAGCAGAGCAGTCTCATGATTCACCTTGCACACTCAGTGCCTGACTGAAAGGAGCCAGTACTGGGTTAAACCATGCAGTGAAACCACACAATCACGACAGTGCACTGAAAGAAAGAAATAGGTTAGGGACCCAGTCTCTGGGAGAGGGACAGCACCTGTGCAGCCTCCCTAAGGCATGGTCTGCAGGCCTCCAATTTATATTACAATATTTTCTACGTCTTGTCTTTCCTTTGCTATTTTTTTACCAAATATGCTGTACAGGTATAGTCACACAGGAAGCCCAAAGAACAGAAACAGAAGCTGTACAGCTCTTGGTTACACCCACAAACCCACATGGAAGGAAAATACCAAAGTCTGTGGAGCTGAAGGTTTGTTAATGCCAGCAAAGCACATTACTGCTCTTCATTGCAACGTCTTCTTGCAAGGGAGGGACATGTAGCTGGTTACTCACACACAACACAAAAGCCTCTTACAAGGTTAGATGGGATGAGTGGGCTCTTAGACGGTAAAACACATCTACTGTCTTAGTTTCACTTTATCCAGTTATTTTGCCCCAGAAATGTGCTTCCTTACAAAGATGTAAAAAAAAATTAGAATAGTGTGAGGTTCACTCATTTGGTGACTCTTGGGTCCCAGATGCCTATCAGACAGGGTACTGCTTCTGGTAAACCACAAAAATTTTCATATTGCTAGATTAAGCAACAGCTTGCTGAGCCTTGTTTCTCCACCTACCTGTTTTGCAATACTTTCCCCCACATCCCCACAATAGCCTGAGCCCCGTTTTAGCTCATAAGGCTCACAGGCAGTGAAAGGAGCACAGAAGGGAATGCTACAGCTAAAAGCATGTAAGAAGTTGAGCTTGCACCTCCAAGAAAAAGATACTGTCTTACATCACTAAGTTTCATGCTACTTTCCTCCTATGAGAGCGGCCAGGGCTGTAAATTGTAGGAGGGCTCTCAAAACCAGAGAAATAGGGTGTACAGACAAAATTTATTCCTCAGTTCAGCCTGAGTTGCTCCACCAGGTCCTGCTGCACCTGCATTACCTGCAGTTGACTCAGGAAGAAAAAGGGGCAGCACAGACAGATGGAAACAGGATGGTTTGGGACTCAGCAGCCAAGCTCCACACCAAAGCCTTGTCCTTGCTCTCCAGCCATTCCCCATGCTGCCAGCTTGGATCTCGCCAACCTCCAGGCAAGTGCTAACATTCCCCGTGTCTCCCTACATCCCACATCCTCACCAGGGGACAGAGGATGAAGCCCAGAGCTGAGCCCTGGGACCAGACCGCATCACTGGGCCGGGTGCACAGGCAGGCTGAGGAAAGAGGTAAGCACCAGTTTCCCTGACTGGGCTGTTCCCCACCCTGCTCCTTGCACAGGGTTCCTCATTCGGTGATTTCCATGGCCCTGTTTCCCTACCTCATTTCATACCAGCAAATGTCAGCTCGGGAAAATGAGAACCAGACACAGGAACAGACACATGGACGGTGGCCAGGGAAGAGGGAGGAGCAGATTTCAGGGGAAGACAGAGAGCAGGAGAGGGAGACCTGAATGAGGATTGTCAAAGAAGGTCACCAGAGCCTAGAGGACAGCAGAGTTAGCTACAAATCTTGAAATGAAAACAACCCCATGTCCCTCAATATGGATGAAATTTAATGCAGACAAAGTGAAGAAAACTAATTTTTCTTTTCAGTGGTGACTACTATTTTCAATTAAAAAAACCCCTACACTGAGCCAGGCCTGCTCGTGTGCAATTCCTGCTCACCTAATGAAAAGAAAAATGCTTAAGTACCACGTAAGCCCACATTTCCATCCACACAGCTCAGTAACATATAACAGTCACATGAATCAACTACACTTATACTCTCTCAGTTTCATGCAGGTGATCTTACTATGCCCTTTACATGCCTAACCACCACAATTAGGCATCTAGACAACTCAAATTTCAAACTCCTATTCCCCTTTGTGCCTTCTTATGCATACACAATCACCTCCAGGGACCCAAGGATGGAACGCTACTGCCATAGTTACTATAACATAGCTAAAGCAACAGGGGACGATCAGCATTGGAAACACTGTTAAGAGGCTGAGCTTCTATTATGAATCTTGGCCTGTGAGACAAAGGAGTTTGTGTTATAGTAGACTTACACAATTAATTGTGTGCCTTATATAATTCACTTCAGACAGGACATACGCTCAATCAACTGAAGGTTAGAATAGAGAATATGGTTAGCATAAGACTTAGCTGAGAACATAGGAGTGATCATTTTGCATGACTGAAGAGCAAAACTTGGCTGTCTTTCAGCTAGCCATATGGCAGCTGAGAGTTTTCATCCAAGTGGCACTTATTCTCAGGTAAACCAACTCTAACGCTCTTTTCAGATGAGATTTTCTAGACAAGCTAGTGCATATGCATTACTTTCTAGTTATCACATGTCTGCATGTAGTATTCCAAGACTGCGCTATATGAGCAGTGCTGTGGTGTCTGGTGCAGCTCAGCCTCCTCTGCTGCGGAGACACAAACCCGTCATTTGGCAGTGGATCACACACGCTCAGTTTTCACACTGCAGCTTCAGAAAGGGGAAAGTCATTCAGAGGCAGGCATATTCAACATAAAACCGGCGTGTGGAAACAAATTTCGTGATGCTGCAGTTAGAAACCAACAGCAACTAACAGACAATCTCTCTAATTCATCCCAGCGAGACATGTGCACTGGGACTCAACGCTTCCTAAAATCAAGCTGCCTTGGCTAATCAAGATCTCCTAAACTTATTAATAACCATGCATTTATGTCTTTCCATCTGAAATTGTGGCTAATAATATTTTCTGTGGAGGATTTGCCCTTTAGTTGGGATGGTACCTAGAACAAGGCATACCTACTACACATGCAGCATTTCTGCATGTAGCCAGATATGCCAACATGTGTCTGTTGACTGAAACATGGAGTTGAAACCATGTCTCTTCAGGTCTCAGCACTGTTCATTTTGTGGTCACAATGAGCCAGCTTTTCACCTAACACAGAGGGATTCATCATCATCAAAACCTCTGGACTTACTCCACCTCACACTAGCTGGTTTGCAGGTGTTTTGGTTTTACAGAAAACATTTCTTCAAATAGAGCTCAAGGTAGTCCATTAGGTCACTATTCACAGATTTATGGCTACAGTGTAAGAGGCTACATTTATTTTCTCTTATGCAACCATTTCTCCTCATTAAAGAAGGTTGAATTGTTGACTGTTAGTGTGCACTGAGAAACTTGGCTACTTTCTAGTGTTTCTAGATTATGGGAAGGATGGGGAAGCAGGGTAGCTTCTGCTAAATTTCTTTCTTTCTTTTGTAAGTTAATATCCAGAAGTCTATTACCCAAACTTTACATGAGGGGTTTAGCCTCTTTTTCATGCATTTTCACAAATTCTGCAGAGGCCCAGAATTTTTGAGAAATACTGTTTCAATTGCATTTAATAAAAAAATGAATTAAACAACTTACAGCTGCCTTTGTCCATGCCTTAGTCATTGACACTCATGGTTTTGTTAAAGAAGTGGTAGCTTCAATAGGCCCTCTATTTTTTCATGAAGGTCATATTTGAAAGGTTAGACACAGTAGCAATCCCTACCATGGTAGGAAAGCAAGACACAAAACCTCACCTTATGTAGTTTGTGGTTCTAATATCACAATCACCTCCCCAGTTGGGAACCTCACAGATGCACATGATGGTTGACTACCTTACTCAGAGGCTGAAAACCTCTGCGAGCTATCAACTTCCTCTTCTCTGCAGTCTGGGAGCAGACTTTACTAAAACAGTGGTCTTGCATTATAAACAAGCAATGGGAAGTAGTAGGCGTGCTTTGACTTTGGATGATGACTTGAGATGATGAAGAAAGGTTAAGCAGAAATGGCTTTCAATACCCATGCAACGCTTTCGTATTCCAATGCGTTTACTTTTTTTTCTTGGAGGGGCTCCAGAGCTCTAAGCCTACAAAAGAGAAATGAAAGGCAAACCAGTTATAAGGCAGAAGAATTAAAGTACTCTGGCTGACCAAATTATGGGAGTGGGTGCCAGGAAGCAAACTCAAGAGTATAAGCAAGCAAAAACTCTCCCCAGGATCTTGGAGGAGCTCAAGTTTCTTTGCAAGAGTCCTCCAGGGGTGTAGCCTTTGCTGAAGTGCAGATTTTCACTGAGACTTGCAAGCTGCCAAATGCCAGGGAGGTATTTTGACTGTATCAGGTGGATGTGCAAAGCTCTGTTTTCTTGTCTTCTGAAGGTTTGCAGCAGCAGAAAAGAGGATATCTAGTGTCAGAATAAACACTGCAGCACCTGTCACCAGCGTGAAAAGCCCTGGGAAATTTTTCCCTAGTAAAAAAGAGAAGAAATATAAGTCATTCCTGAAGTAGCCTTTGTACCACATTTCTCAGCATGTTTTACCAAAATGCACCCATTTCACATCTGGAAAATATGAGTACTGTCTGCTTGGAAATGAGAAAATTTCTGGCTATCAGTTCCAATAATGAGATGGAACTGCCTTCCTGAAAGCCATATGCGTATATTTTTTTGTGAAATATCTGCTCTTACTTATGCCTCCTGTGTCTGTGTTTAAGATTACAGAAGATCCGACTTTAATGGGGCACCCTGGCCACCCCTTTGTCCAGCCTGCACTTTAACTACGGTCAGCTTTGAAGGTACACTAGGTTGCTCAGGGCTAAGTGCTTTTTAACACTCCACCTTTCCTATCTGTACAATGAATGAAATGACATTGCGATTGCAGAGGCAAAAACAAGAGAAAGAAGGCTGTGAAGGACAACATGATACAGGACAAGATTAAAATACTGAAGCTATCACAAACAGCCTTTCTCTAACTTGTTTCTAAAGATCTTCAATGGTGGTCTTGTTCACTCAGGATTATCTATTCCAGCATGTTATAATCATTACCACTAGAAGTTTTCGTAATGTTTAGCCTGAAAATCCTTTCACAGACATAAAGCCATTACTTCTTATTCTATTTGAAGTAGTGTGGAGAACATCTACCCTTATCTTTCTTACACTTTCATATTTTGTATTTGAAGACATCACATTTCACAGCAGACTAAATGGCCCCAAGTCTTTCTGCTCTTCCTCAGACTAGTGGTATTGCTGCTGTTCTCTCTGCTTTCTCAGATTGGTTGACATTACCTTTGAAGCACAATGCCTAGAAAACTCAAACTCCCTACTTTCTAAGATCCTATTTCTTTGTATCGGCAGATACAGCTCTCAAAAAATTCCTTAGTTGTTTAACAGGAGACAAAAATAAATCAAGTGGTGCCCTGTACTATATAAACGATTGTGAATTCACAGATCTGGAAATACCATACTTGTTCCAGAAAACAGATGGGTACTATGTAATAAGATTTCACTCTTATATTATAAAAAAAATAATTCCTTAGGGCCATGATGTCAAGGGAAGCCTGGATTGTGAAAACTCTTTACATAGTTAAAAATGAATTTTCAAATTGTATGTATATATTTTGCCAGGACTTCTGACAATCCTGAGCCTGGCCAAATCCACCAACACTTAGTGCAAAGACTATAGAAAGAGGAGTTAGAGACATAGCTTATTCCTTCCTTCCCCTGCAGAGATGACATAACATTCTTTTTTACCATAGAAACCAGAGAAATCCGTGCTGATTAGGCAAAAAATATAACCAAGCTCTTTCAGTGGTGAGTTTGCACACACATAGCTTAGATCATTATTCTGTGGTTGGGGACCACAAGAAATCCTAGCAAACTCCATCCTGACCAAAGGTGATCAAGTCATATGCTTTCACATCTCGCTTACATGAGATGGGGCCTGAAGGATGACTGAAAATAATTAGTTTAGATTGCTTGAAAACTTAGATAAAACATGCTCCTAGATATACAGGGTGAGTACCCTCACCACAGAAGCACAGTTGGGAGAGGGGTGATGCATGCTGGGGAAGCTGCACTGCCCGGCTGGACACTGCAACAGCCACTTGGTAGGCAAGGGGGAGACAGTTCTTTTCCCCTGCGTCCAAAATGACCATCAGCAGCAGAAAGAGCTCTTCTCTGCAAAAAAAGTTAAGGAACATAGCATCTAACCCATCAAGACCACATGCTGCTAGGAACGCAACCAAGAATCCCTCATTCTGGCCAGAGTAATGCACATCCGCTCTGTGTCCTGAAGGGTGTCTCAGCTACCTGTGGCTTGAACAGTTAGGTAGCAGACCCAGCACAAGGGTTACATTTTGTCCCTGTACTCAGGAAGATACCAAATGCCCGGGGATGGGGCTGCCCGCGGTGTCTCCTGGCTCCTGTTGTGCGGTGGGACAGGTCCTGACTGCCCGACCCTGCCCTGCTGCCCCACAGATCCTCCAGACCTACCGCACCCCAAGATAGGCAGGGAAATCACCTATCATCCCACTCCGCTGCTGTCAGATAAGTTGCAGTTTCTCTAGTGTGTGGGATGGGAAAGGATATAAGTAAAAAAACAACAGATCAGTCTCCTATTTTTACTTTATCTCATTGCCACAAAGGGTAAGGTGGAAAGTGTCAGACTTGGAAAGCACGCTAGTACCTTTCATTTTCTACATGTATAGAAATTTTGCATGAATGCATCAAAGCATCCTACTTCCTCTGGGAACTGTTTTTTGCTAAACCCCTGCTAATCAGAACCTACTTGCAAAAAACCAATATCCTGAAGGTTAGATCTGGTCAGGACTACTTTCTGAATATAAAGTGTCCAGGGAGTTACAAGCACAGGACCACTGCCCCTGTAAAGAGCTGAATGCAGCTCCAAGTTTTTCCAGGGAAAAAATAATGCGTTCAAAACTTATACAATATACCAAAAGTGTATACAAAGAACAATTTCTGCAAGTGAGTAAATAGGAGTGACCAAACTGTCAGATCGACCCACTCACCTGCCTTGGCAAGTCACATTTCCTCTTATAATAGACTTTGACATCTGAGTTCACCAACCTAAACTAATAGCTACTCCAAAATAGTTAAGTGAGGGTAAAGTGTCACAAAATGAGTGGATGCTACTGAAGGAACACATGTCAAATATCAAGGAAGGCCACAGTAGGGTTTGCTTACACCAGTGAATTCTTTCCCAGTGTTTGCCAGTATTTTACCTGTCCGTTGCTATGAAGGAATGTCTGGTAGCAATGCTGGGAGCACATCCTCAGCCGGGCTGACCTGTTCAAGCCTGGAGGATGCTGCTGCACCCGGCCCGGTAACACCAAGGACCAAAACCCCTGTGCTGTGATACCAGCATCCTCCATGTCGGTGCTGGCAAAACCCCAGCTTAGCTATTCAACGAGCAACAAACGTAAAACTTTGAAGCTCTTTCCAGCGTAGTCAAGGTCAGAAAACCAAAACCTCTCCCACACGCCCATCTCTTAAAGAGAAGAAAGAAGAAAGGGTGCAGAAGAGCTATAGGCGCTTGGCTGCGCAGGGGCAGAACGCTTACCGCCTCTCGCCGCTCTTTCCCCTGGGCACAGAGCACCCTCACCCCTCTTTTCTGACTGTTTCTAACCCAGGATGCGGGGCAGGTGATTACCTTTTTGGATAGACCACTAGATGGCAGGAAAGGGCAGAGATTGAGCCCCAGCCGCGCCCTCAATGCGAGCAGGACCTCTTACTTCGCGCCCCCGCGCAAGCCCTCAGCTGAGCTCCAAAAATTCAGCGAGCCAGAGCACAGGCACAACCCCTCCACACCCGGCAAACCTCACATTAATATCCTCATTTATTTTTCTTCCTCTTTTTTGGTGATATTTTTGGCGTTCTTCAGTTCTGCTCTGTCTTCCTACAGTGCCAAAAGAAGAAATTGCAGCTGTTTCGAGACGCCGCTGAACTGTGGCGCAGCGGCAGCGTCTGAACAGACCCTGTTCTTTTCAGGGAAGAGCAGGTGCTTTTCTGCAGTTCTTTGGAAGACAGGATGATGTGCCACCAGCCAAAAATGCTTTTCATCTATTAAAAACAAAACTCTTACACCATGAATTATATCCTTAATTGCTCACCCATTTTGCTCGTTCTCCTGAAGTGTTATGTGTCCAGAAAGAAAATCCCACAAAACTGTTGAAGTTTCAAGGTTAAAATGGTTTGCTCTGGGCAGTTTTCAAGTACAGCCAGCTGGGATATCACTTGCAGTTTTGGCCAGTTCAACTCCCATTTGCTTAACCAAAGAACAGTAAACTTGTTTTTTCAATATTTATTTTTTCAATATTGATTCCGTTTCAAGTCTTTTCTCTAAGTGTATGCTTTTTAATTACTCTTCTCTCCATGAAAGACCATATAATCCAAAAAAGCTAGATCCCAAACAGAAACAGAGCAAGATTCTTCTTAACAATATCTCTGCCACCTCCCGTCTTTCTTAATCCACAGTAATCCCCTACAAGGATGAAAGTTTCTCCCAGTCCCATCCCTGCCTTGAGCCCCAGCTATGCCTGGCCATGTGAAGCCAAAGCAGGGAGCTGAACATGTTTCAATGACTCTGTGATCTCCACAGGTCCCAATCCCCACCCTCAACCTGCTAACAGGCTGCCTCAGCTCTAAGGCTTGCTTCTACTTGGCTGGCCCAGATTAACTGCTAAAATAATTGACTTAGTTTGATTCTATTGAAATAACATGTTTCTTTGGAATTTAATTTCTCTGCATTTTCCACTCCCATCTAGCTTTGTCTCTGACAGATCTAGTATTTTAAATACACTTATCTTTCCTCAGAGCTTCTTTCTCCTTCAGAGAGTAACTAATACAAAGGTAAAATAAATCCTTATTTGCTGAGCAGACCCCAACTGGTGTGGGAATCGTTCCACACACTGCAGACACAGTGGAATGTTGTATCTGAAATAACCACCACCAGTCTCCCTTAAGGCTCACAAAAGAAAAATGAATCATATCTCACAATTTGTGCACATTATAGTTAAATGGGTGTTGGATGAATCGCCATAAAAAGCCTGATTCACTCTTTGATTATGAAGAAAGCCTTCCCATCCACATAGCAAGGACCCAGTGACTTCGCTATGAGTTTCACTAAGAAGAAAATTACTTCCTTTGTTGTGCTGCCATACACTCATTTTCTACCGTCCACAAGCCTCTTTTCCAACCACAGTAAAGTACATCCCCCTGGATCAATTAAAGCAGGTCTGAGAATGAGATCTGCTCACCTGATGTGCATGCTCAGTCCAAGATTGGTCCACTGGGTCTAGAACCAGGACTGAAGGTCCTCAATCCATGAGGTCCTCAATCCATGTTAATTTGTGGGTGTCCTACCACAAGAACAGATAAAAACTGAGCAGGAAGAAAGCAACCCTGAACCTTTTCATAAAGTTCCTGTTTCAGGTACAGGACACAAAACAGTGGAAGCAACTGAAGCTGCAGGGTTGTTCCCAGGAGCTCAGAGCACCGAGCATGATGGACAACACGGGGAATGCCCCAGTGTGAGGGCTTGGGTGCACTCCTGCAGTAAAAAAACCCCTCAGGCCAGCCCACAAGTTTCCTCTGATCCCTGTAGCATCTGAAAACAGATTACAGATTTTGAGGTAAATGAGGAAAAGTAGAGGGAGTCTGACATTATAGTTTTCCTGTCAGATAAAGTGAGTACAAAAGTTGGTGTTGGTGGGAGATTGAATCTCAGCTTTCTTCTCTGTCCCAAAGAAAAACAATTTTGCAACAGCTTGTCTGAAACATATTCTGGGATAAACAGCTTATGAGAGCTCTTGGTACATGAATCAGAAGGAAAAAAACCCTTAGTAATGAAAAAAAAGAGTATTTTTATAGTTTCATGTTTGTTTAAGCGGGGAGTATTTGAAGGGAGTAAACATACCATGCCAGCCCTTGCAACTATAGTTAACCTCTTTCCATCATGGAAGAGGACAACTCCTTTGCAGTATGTGGGAACAGGCATATTGACTTCCCAAGCATGAGTTACTGTTAGAGCAGCTTTATCAAAATCACTGAAACAATCATTAGAAACACTCATCAAGCATCACTGTAGAGAGTAAAGGAAAACCAAAGACTAGATCTTGAACTACTGCTTCTCCCTTTCTTCTTTAGACAAAGGCAGGGTTCATGGAAGAACCGTCAGAGAGCAACACCTATGAACTCAGGATAAAATCAGGTCAGTCATTTACCATAACCCCTCGTTCATGAATTATAGAAATGGAGCAGGGAGGGGGAAGAAACAAAGGGGAATTTACTCAAAATCCACCCAGTGGATCAGCACAAGCACAGAAAAACTGCTAAGCCTGTGGCTGACGATGTGCACTTGGGATTGGTAGCAGAGCTGAGAAGGACTGCAACATGAAAATTTCCTCCCTACATTTACTGTTCCAATCCTTGTAAAATGCCGTACCCAAAGGACTGTCCCAGCAAGGCAGACAAAGTACAGCTTTCCATAGTCAGAAAATACAGTTATTGCACTTAACCATCACTTATCTCCCAAAGAATAGAAAAAAAACAAACTATTACCAGGCCCCAGAGAACTGTAATTTGCCCAAACGTGCAGGAGGGAGACCATTCATCTTGAAAACTTTAATGAGATGTCTACAATTAATCTCCCTAGCATTCTCATCATTCTTTTTCCATAAATGAATATCCTTTTGCTAACTAATCTTTCTACATAATGACTGCATTACCAGTATGCACACCTTCAACTACTAGTTGCACAGGATTAGATTATCCTTGATTTTTTAATTGTTCTTGATTTCCTCTGACTCTCTGAAGCACTAGATACACTCTCTAGTAGGTTAGTCTGTTACTTAGATGCAGATATATGGTTCAAAAATTCTGTCCTACAACAGTCGGTGTTTTGAGACAGCTCTTCTTTTTAAAGCACACAGAACGCAAATTCCTACTGCTACTCCCACTGATGCTTGCTACAGCAACACTTCCATTGTAGGAACCATTTGATGCCATGGAACAAATTGCACATATTCAGAGGAAACTGTGACCTTAGAGTATTTTTCTTTCTTCTAGATCTCCAGTCATTGTTGAGGGCAACTGGGATGCCCACATTCCCAAAAAAAAAGCATAGCAGACAGAAAAATTCACATACTCTGCAATTAGCCAAGCTAAAAATACTCATTGTCCATCCACACATGCAAGATTTGGGCTCCACTAGCCAAAGCTTGCTGGCTGTTAGAAAGCAAAAGCAGTGAGGTTTTACGTGGCTGCCTCAAGCAGTGCCCCTGGTGCTAAGGACAGGTAAGAGCTCACAGGAAGACTCAGGATCTCTCACTAGGTTATCTGATTCAGCACACAGCTCTGGTGCAAGTTTGGATTTCCTCCAAACTCACTCCAGGGTCTTGAAACCCACAGAATCAAGTGAAGCTGCCTACACGGACACGACACAGTTGGCAGTGTCAGAGCAGACCATGGGTGATGGGAACAATGGGGCCCTGGAAGGCCTCCCAAGGAAAACAGATCTGAATGATGCAGTTCTGGTTTTCCTCTTACAAAAGGTGACTGTACTGTGGCCCTCCCCAGAATAGAAAAACTATGATAAGGAGAAATAAACTTCATTAATTTTTTCTGAGATAGACAAGAGATTACGAAGTTTCCAGAATAATAAGCAGACACAGCAGAGCTTTTCAGATGCTAAATAGGGATTTTAATATACTTCCTTTCCAAAAAATATTTTTGTCCTACAATCTCATGTTTGTTTTCCCTGAATATATTGCAAATGTAATTTTGGTCCCAGCAGGAAGGGTAGATGTGTAGCGGATGAAGGACCATATTCAGGGTGTGGCACACACAGAGCGACACCCTGTAATTTTCACAGACACGTGGGTGTTTGTGTCACCTCATAATTGCTTTACTGTGTCTAAACCACAGGCTTGCTCTCTGTCAACAGCTGCAGAAAGAGGAGGTGGTTGCAAAAGGGCAAGTGACCCCGGCAAGGCAGGCAGAAGGGCAAGGCGAGCACAGCCAGGGCACAGCTACATACCACCCCCTGGAATTAAACACTGGAGTTTGGGCTGATGATGTGCCAAACTGGGTACAATCAGTTCAGGGAGAGGGTAAAAAAAAAAAAAAAAAGTTGAAAAATCTCAGGGAGTTTCAGGTGTATGAAACAGCATTTTTGTCTAAAAAACCACGAAAGGTATTTGGCAGCTCCATTCAGAAAATTGTGACCCATGGGATACCCCAGAGGAGGGCAATACTTACACTGCTGCTCAGGTCAGTGGTACGTACCTGTAATTTTTAATGCAGTTGTCTTAAATGATCCTTTGATTCTTTTCCACAGAATTTGTCTCCTCATCAGCTCTCCTAAAAATTTGACAGAAATATTCAGAAAAAAATACTTTCTAATGAAAAATGCCATTTTTCAGACAGGTTGTTTTGATTTAACAAAGAAAAATAATTCCTCAAGACTTCATATCCTCCTTATCTGAATAATGGTTTTATTATTTAATTTGAAACAGTGTTTCAACTCACATGCCGCTTGCCTTTTTTTTTTTTTTTATCTGCTGGAAAGGAGTTAGTCTGTTACCATATAAACTGCTATTTTAGAAGTAGTTGCTTTGGTTAAGAAATGAATGAGACCTTGAAAGCATAAGGCAAATAGGGCTTTTATAGTAGGCAAATAAATCTTCTGCAGTCTTTATGCCTGCCCTGTAGTAAAACTGATTTCTTGTTCCATGATGACACAAATTCATTAAAGACAAAACAAGGAAACACTTTTAACCAGACTGCACATTACTCATTTCCTGAGCCTGTAGCCTCCCATCCTTCGTTGGGGCACAGTGCTCATCATCCTCAGGCACCCCTGTAGCTCCCAAGGGCTTTGTATACCCATGTCCTCCTCTTCCTCAGGAGGGAGGAGGAGGAGACAGGAAGATACAGGCCTCTGAAGCACTGACACAGAGCACTCGGAGCAGTGAAAACAATCACTGAAAACCACATCTTGAATAACCAAAGCAGATGAGCACTGTCTGTTCTAGTCACTGAGCAAGGGAGACATCCATGGGAAAAATGCAGGTTGAGACTATGCTCCTTCACACAACCAGGGAGGCCAGATTAAGATTATATGCATAAGGCTTTTCATTCTATCGTTTCATAGCTTCCATTTACGTAAGGCTATAATGCTGGTTTTCCTATTATTCATCCTGTTATCTGGTCAAGATACTTCCTTGAGGATGACCTTTCTGCTTTTTAATTTCAAGGGCAGATAGGGTAGATAACGCTGCTTCTGACCATGCCTTAGTCTTTTCCATTCTTCAAACAGTCAACACAGAAGAGGAAATCACACACCCTTTCACCATGCATCACTTACCACCTATTCATCAGTGGGGTCCCTGTTGCCTATTCCCTTTAGTCTTGCTGATAAGGTAACTGGTTAATCCGCTCAGGACAAACACTGTCTTTCTTCTTTGCCCTTTGTGAAATGCTTTGCTACAGCACCCTGAGGGCAGTGGGCTTCCCCTTCAGCTCCCCAAACCATATTTCGGGCCTCCCTGAGTATTTTGTGGCACGACCAGACAAATTCTGGTCCAAGCAAGTCCAGGAAATTAAATAAATTGCAGCCAAAAGTAAACGTATTTACTCGCTACCTAACACTCATGCTTGGACATTTTGAACACAGCTTTCAGGAATTCCCCCCTTCACAGGTAATCTAACTATTTGCACACTTTTGAGAATACAAGGGGGTTTTGCATTCTTACTGTCAGATCTCTCTCCAATCAATATTCTGCTTTACTAGCTCTCAGATAGATGCTATAGAGGGCATGAGGTACTCCAAGCATGGACCAGACCTCCTTTTACTAATTACAATTCTTGGAAACTGCAAGATGCTATTTTGTCAGTTACATAAAAATAAATAATTTTACATTTTGTCTAAATAAATATTTGATGACGATGCACAGTAACAGGACAATAGTTACCTATTTTAGACAGGTACAGCCCTGTTGTACAGCCATGGGATTCATGGATTTGTCTTCTCCCTTGGGGCCTTGTTAAATGCAGACTTTTTCTGGTGTTTCCTGTAGTCCATCATTTTGACAATCTTTCCCAAAATGTCAGTTTAATAATATCAGCCTGGTATTTATGAAGCCTGTAATTTTTATTGGTGGAGAAGGCCCAAATTAGATGCTGACCTACTCCAAGGATAAGGATGTGAAATAACTTCCTGGGAAAAAAGAAAAGAACACATAATTCAGTTGAAAGGGACCTACAACAATCATCAAGTGCAACTGCTTGATCCCTTCAGATCTGACAAAAATTAAAGCATATTATTAAGGACATTATCCAAATGCCTCTTAAACACTGACACACTCAGGGTATCGACAACCTCTCTAGGAAGGCTAGAGATTGACTATCTTTTTGACAAATAAATGCTTCCTAATGTCCATTCTAAACCTCCCCTGGCACGGCTTTGAGCCATTCCTGCCTGTCCTGTCCCTGGATAGCAGGAGAAGAGACCAGCACCTCCCTCTCCATGTCCCCTCCTCAGGAAGCTGTAGAGAGCAATGAGGTTGTCCCTCAGCTTCCTTTCCTCCAAACTAGACAAATCCAAAGCCCTAAGCCACTACTCACAGGACATGCCTTCCAGATTTTCCACCAGCTTTGTCGCCCTCCTCTGGACGCAGATACTTACCTGAACAACTTTCTTAAATGGTGGGGCCCAAAACTGCACACAGTGCTCAAGGTGAGGCCACACCAACACTGAATACAGTGAGACAATCATCTCTTTTGACTGGCTGGCCATGCTGTCTTTGATGCACCCTAAGACACCTTTTGCCTTCCTGGCTGCCAGGGCACACGACTGACTCACACTGAGCCTGCTGCCAACAATCACCCCCAGGTCCCCTTCTGCAGCGCTAGGTCTCCAGCCACTCCTCTCCCAATGTCTATTTGTGCCTGGTGTTACTTCATCTTAGGTGCCCAATGCTCCAATCTATCTAGATTCCTCTTCAAAGCCTCCTGTTCCTCAAGAGATTCAACAGCACCTCCCAGTATGATATCATCAGACTTGCCAATGACGCATTCAACTCCTGCATCCTAATTTTTTATAATTTTTTTGAATTAAGACCTGAGGAATACTGTTGGTTCACCACAACTGTTTGAGCTCTGGCCTTCAGCCAGATCTTCATCCAGTACACCATGAACCTGCTATTCTCAGTTGGATAGCTTGTCCACAAGGATGCTATGAGTATCAGAAGCCTTATTAAAACCCAGAAAAACTACATCCAGCACTTTCCCTTCACCCACTGAGAGGGTCACCTTATATATGATATCAAACTAGTTAAAACAATATATGATATCAAATACATGATATCAAAATACTTAAAACAATATATGATATCAAATATATGCTATCAAACTAGCTAAACAGGATTTTCCATTTGTGGATCCATGTTGACTGTGTCTGATGATTTATTTGTTCTTTAACTGTCTTTCAATTGGTATGGTCCTCTACATAATTGTTCCAGGTACTGAGGTCAGACCAATAGGTCTGTCATTTCCCAAGTCTTTCCTCACATCCTTCTTGTGAACTGAAATAATACTGGCTTGCCTCCAGTCAGCAGGGACCTCCCCAGATTTCCAAGACCTTTGGTAAGTGATTAAGGGGGATCCTGCCATAGCATTTGCTAGCTCCTTCAGTACTTCAGCATGAATTTCATCAAGTTCCATGGACTTACGAATATTTAGTTGGTGCCTTTTAATTTCAGTGTCTACAAATGGAAAGTCACCATTCCCACAGTCATGGTCCTCCAACTCAAAGGACTGGGCAACCCAAGGTTTGTTAATATTATTAGAGACCAAGGCCAAAAAAGTATTTAATACCTTCACTTTTTCTCCATCTCTATTTATCAGGTGACCATCTTCAACAAGTAGCAGTCCAATGTTTTTCTTAGACCTCCTTTTTCTATTAATGTACTCAAAAAAACCTTTCTTCTTGTCTGACATGTTGGCCAGTTTCAACTCTAGTTCATCTTTGGCCTTACATGTCTTTTTGCTGCGTAAGAAAACCACAGCTCTGTAATCTTCCTGTAAAGTCTGATCTGGATTCCAGAGATTGTACAATTTCTCTTTCCTCTTGAGCTCCGTGAGTTCCCTGTTCAGTCAAGTCGGTCTCCTGCTCCGCTTGCTTGACTTACAACACAGTGGAATTGCCTGATCCTACGCTTCTAAAAGGTAGTTCTTAAAACCTGACCAGGACTCATAAAAGATAAGCACTCAAAAACAGATACCCAGGGTGCTCTATTAAATAGCTCCCTGCATCACTTATGCTTCATGCTCTTCTGAAGTCCAGGGTAGCAACTCTGCTTTCCTTTTTTCTCAGTACACTAACAATTTTAACCACAAGCATTTTGTGATCGCTGTGGCCAAGACGGCCACCTACCATCACGTCTCCCAAAAGTCATTCTCTATTCACAGATAACAGGTCTAGGAGAGCATCTTCCTAGCTGGCTCACTGAGTACTTGTGACAAGAAATTATCTTCAACAAACTACTGGAATTTTCCAGTCTGGTTTGTCACAGCAGCATGATATTCCCAGTTGATGTCTGGGAAGTTGAAATTTTCCATAGGGACAAGGGTTACTGATGCTGAGATTTCTCACATTTGCCCATGGAATAACTCATCAGTGCTATCTTCCTGGCTACGCTATCAGTAGTAGACACCCACTGCAAGATCTGCTTTGTTTTTCATTCCTCTAATCTCCACCCAGAAGCTCTCAAACACGTAATCCCT
This sequence comes from Apaloderma vittatum, assembly GCF_000703405.1. Classification (NCBI taxonomy): domain Eukaryota; kingdom Metazoa; phylum Chordata; class Aves; order Trogoniformes; family Trogonidae; genus Apaloderma; species Apaloderma vittatum. The sequence continues at coordinate 11,081 of NW_009736019.1, read as the reverse complement.
AACTGTAAGGACTATACAGTCAAAACTCTCCCTTTACATACAGGGCAACTCCTCCACCTCACCTGTCCTGCCTGTCTCTCCTGAGTAGCCTGTAGCCCTCCATCCTAGCACTCCAACTGTGGGGTTCATCCCTCTATGTCTCACTAATACCACCATAGCTCTGGGAACAGACTAGTCCTTCCAGTTCATCCTGATTTTTTCTCATACTGCATGCCTTGGTGTACAAATATTTCAAGTGAATAAGTGCTTTGGTGAACAGGAGTACAAAAACCTGAGAAGTATTGCAATAAGAGAACTTCCTATAGGCTGGCAGAACAAGATTCAAACCTCACAGCATGACCTTGAGTAATATGATAAGTGTTTCATATAAACGCACAAACCACCTCGTATTTTATACTGACAAGTAAAAGAGAGCAGTGTGATTAGTTCAGGGCTAGCTCTTGCCAAAATTGTGCCAGGAGGGTACCAGTGACAGAGGTGGATGACCATTTAGCCTGGACTGGCAACCGAGAGTTTTCATCACATAGTCACCACATACCTATACTCTCCCTTTTTGCACCCCTCCCTCCCTCAGGTGCCCTACCAACACGCCATAAAACTTAACCCTTCAAAAGACATTTGCAAAAATCAAAGAATACCTCAATCTATCTCTGTGCAGGATCTTTGTATGAGGATAGGGAAGAGACTAATGCTTATCAGATTCATAATCCCTGGAAAGTAGGGTTTACTGTGAATTTCTAATATACAGTCACTGTTCAGAGGCCTCCCAGAATGTACATAAAATGACAATTTATGGAGTACACACTGTTTCGCAGCTATTTCAGGACTTCAGCATAGCTACATTTACATAAGCGAAAGCAGAATGTGATACTAGATTTCTGAAAAGATTTCCATTATCTTTCTGAAAATAAATTGGGGGTTTTATAATTAATTATTTCCCAGAATTAACATGAGTACTGGCACACAATGTTTCCTTTTTATTTTCACAGCTTTTCAATTGTTCTTAGTTAAAGATAAAAGTGACGAAACATGGGTGTATATAACAAAAAAAAACACATTGGAAAAAATAACAAGGAAATAGACAGTTTTTGACATTTAATCAAAACTTCTCAGATCTGAAAGTGGAACACTTTAAGATACCAACAGTGGAAAGAATAAGTGGTGCCATGTTTTTTTCTCTGAAGGGGAATGAGTCACTCAGGTAAAAGTCACCTGTGAAATACCAAGTCTGCAGTAGTTTCCTTTATAATTAACTTTTCATCATGTTTACAGTAACAGGTTCTGGGAAAATAGGATTCTTTTGAACCTTTTATTTGTAAAAATATTTTTCTACCCAGTTCTTAAAAAAATAAATTATACAATCATCTAAAGAATAAGATAATAATTTAACAGAATTGATGGCACATACTCAACTAATGAAACCCTCTGAGAATAAATGGCATTAGGCTTTCCTTTTACCCATGTCTCTATACTCTTCTTCACCTCAGAGCAAACCTCTCCATTCACAATTACACCGGCATGAAATCTGCCTTTAAAGATCTACTGGCATCCCAGAAGTACTGCAAAAAATGTATGGAAATCAACTATGCATCATTCAGTTGTTTCCACTGCACTATAAAAATTTTCAGGCATGGCAGGTTACAAAGGAGTTGGGCAAGTGAACAGCCAAAAGGGCAAACAAAATATGAAGGAGTAAAAGAAAAAAAAAAAGCACAAAAAGCACATGGGTAGGTAGAAAAGTTAAAACATACGAACAGAGGAGATACAAGATGGGGAAGATAGAGAAAACCTGTTTGTGAACCTGCACCTTTAAGGTCACTGTACATGTTCCTATCCCACTTGTACCAACTCGCTGTGGCTCCCTCTCCCCTCTGAATCACTTCTTGTGAGCTAAGACTCACAGCTGCACATTCTCTTTCCTCCCTGGCAGTTTTTGGACATGTTCCATGGATTCAAGCAGCGAAGGCTACAAAATAAGAAAATAACTCGGCAACCAGCCTGTCCCCACACACACATCTCGTCGTCCCTTCTGCAGCACTTCGCTTGCGGGAAATTAGTGGTAGCCACCCTAAACATACAGAAAAAAATGAAGGATGAGAGTTAACAGTTTAGAAATCTTCACTACCAGAAGAGTTCAGCCCTCTCCCTTCCCCTCTGGAGTAGGTCGTTATACCAACAGCATTGCTCACAGTCAGCAAGGCCTGCTAGTGGGTCTCTCCTCTTCCTGTGCAACTGCTTGGAAAGGGAAAAAGACACACTGTGACAAAAACAGTCTGAACTTTCTCACGATGTGGGAAAGCCAAAGGATTGCTGGCGGCTCATTCTCTGGAGATTATGGAGGAGAAAGAAAATACACACTCAGAATTATGGTTCACTGAAAAATTTCGGTTGCTACACCCATGGGACAAAACAGTTTTTCTTCCAAGTTATGGGAAAAAAAAGCATAATTTTTAATATTTTTTCTTTTCTCCACTACACTGCTTGAATCATATATCACACAAATCAGATGAGAAAGAAGAGCAAGATCTCCCCATGAAAGATGTTTTTCCAGCCTGATTTACATGGTGTCTCCTTCTTTTACAGGGAAATCGACAGTACTTTTGGTACCGCATCTTCTATATTCAAATCTTTTCCTCCCAGAAGAATCAGTGAACTAGACGTCTGTTCTAGTCAGTTCAGTTAGCTGCTTACACCATTTGAGATTTCCACCTCCAGTCTTTTCCAACGGCTCCATCTCCCCCACTTTTAGCAAAATAATTTTTCTAGCTGCCATGGGGCCCACATCACTTTCTAGGGCTAATTTTACTGCCTAGGTTCCCATTGGCTGGACCATCATGCAAAGCTGTGTCAAAATGGAGAGGAAAATATCTGGGTTTGCTAGCAGAGAAACAGTTGCTGTGGGAATGGAAAGATTTTTCCATAGATGGGAGTGCTGCTTACATGCCAAAAAAATAGAAGCACAGTGAGATCTTTATATCAACTGCTAAACACCATGTTTTGTCTTTGCAAAGTCCGCTACCAGATTAAACTTTCTCAACCAAATCTTGCCTGCCCGGCACTAACTGAAGCATGTCCAGATGGCATGTGAACCTGAACAGCTACAGCTAGTAAAGCACGCAAAAAAATTTAACTCTTCACAGTCCCAAAAGCACTTAATGGGAACTACAACTGAGAGACCACAGCAAAAACCTCAACCTTTAGTGTTAAACAAGGCTATGCTGAGTATTGCAGCCTGAGCTGTAGGTCGGTCACAAGACTTCACTTTCACTCCCTTACTGATTCAGAGGGGATGGGATCAGACTGAGGGGATGGGATCAGACTGGGGGGACTCCTCTCCCTCAGCACTTCTCATTTTTGGTAGACCACCAAGCACCTTCTACAGGCACCCCTTGAACGTGTGTCATTACTCCTTCCTGCCAACAAAATTTCTGCTTGCCTAGTGACAAGCCTAAGAGGTGACCAGCCTACTCAAGAATCCCAACTTCTCCAGTTCCAACTTTCCAGTTTCTCACACGGCCTGTCTGCCCCTTATCAAATATTGCAATTCTGCCAGGCAGCCAAGCCCAAACATGGCTGGATGATGTGAGTGGAGTAGCAATTTCTGTTTCCAGTGAAGCAGATAGGAAAAGAATCTTAGTTCATGGTTACTACAGCAAGTTGCAGCAAGATTTACCCTGTCTGGTTTCAAAATCATTTTAGAAGGTAGATTCTCAGCTGCAAATTAAGAAGGGTTTCACTGAGGTGGGAGTGATAGAGATAGGAGAAGAGAGGAGTTTTCTCTACAAAAGAACCCTGGTCAACAGCACTCCTATCAACTCTTACTCTATCAACAATAACATTGCAAAAAACTCATTAAAAATCCTAAAATTAAAATATCAGTCTCAGATGTCAGTAAACACTATACAGGTCAGTGCAAAAATATTCCTGAACAGTTTTTCTGACATCCTACTCTCACTCCAGATCAAATAAGATGAGTTTACGTTCATTTGACTCTGAATTCCAATCCCGTTCTTCTACACAGACTGGAAAACATTTCATAGATCTCTTCTCACATCTTCCTCTCTGTAGAGAAACACACTGGTTTAAGAAAGAGTTAGGAACAAAAGGGAAGGGCATTGGGCTTACCTGAAGGTGGAAGGGCAGAGCACCTGCTGCAGCAGCACAGTGGCCACCAGGCAGTCCTTTGGGCTGTTGCCCAACACAGATGCAGGTTTGCACCCATGGCAGTCAGAACAAGAGGAAAGTGTAGCTGAGCATGCATAAGCAGCTACTTGACTCCATTGACATGGTTGGGAAACAGAGCAGGACACACAAGCTCCCTCTCATCTCTCTCAGAACAATCACTCTCAAGCAGGTTCCTACGTGGCTGGTAGGGAAACAAGGCAGTTTCTCTCATCCTAAGACTCCCCATCTCTCATTCCCATCTCTCACTACGCCTTTCGTGCTATACAAGAAAATATTTTCCAGTATTTTCATTTGTCAAAGTTTAAGGCTGGGCAAGCCACTAAACTTTGACAGATGCTCTCCATGATCCCCTGCCCGTTCTCCCAGTGGAGGATAAGAGGAGTATCAGGGAGTTTTTTGAAAAAAGCTTGAAGCAGTTTCATGAAAAACAAATAATGCTAACAGTAACAATGAAGATGTCAAACTATATACATTATATATACACACAAACATGCAAATATGCTCAAAGATACCAGAGAACATACTAACATTGGGCCCATGCTTCCCAGATGACAACTAGGTCCTGAGCAGAAAAAAAAAGTCCCAGACTGGACTCAGCAGCAGATGGGAACGCACAGGCACGGAGTCTCAATGACAGTTCAAAAAACACAGAAAAGCTGTGCTGCTTCCACCCAGGATGGCAAGCAGCCTGCTCCATCGAACGGTGCTCCTCTGCAGTGTGGAAACAGGAGGCAGGAATACCAGCAGCGCAGGGCAAGGCGATGAAGAAGTGATAACAATCCTCCCAACACAGCAGCCACTGAAGGCCCCAGGGCATTTCTTAGGGGCCCTTTTATACTGAGCACATGGGAAGGAACACTGTGATTGGTCCATTTGGGTGATTTGACCCATCCTCTCCTCCCCATAGGCACAGCTGCTCCCTCCCCTCTTGTGACTGTCACCTTTGCCTGGAGCCTCAGAGAACTTTTATCCTGGTGCTCTCAAACCAGGACACCATCAGAACCTCATGGGTTTTCCTAGTACTGCTCTTATTGCCACAGAGCACTCACACCCAGGCTGGTTGGTCCAGCAGAAAAACAATCCTTAACAAGTACATTTCATAGTTACAGTTTGATTTCTTATCCCAGACTGTGCTGTGATAAAGGAGGTAGCACAAAACCAGTATTTATCATTCCCATGTAAAGATCAGTTAGTTGAAATCCCCAGCTGCTAAATATAAACGGAACTTAACACTAGTGCAACAGTGGGCAGAGTACGCTTCCCCTTTTCTCCACAGTAAAACACTGACCAGGTTACTCAGTCAGGTCCACAGTTGCACATCTCTTTTTCCATGCATCTTGATGGAAGAATCGTGCAGCTCAGCAAGGGAGGAGAAGACATGTCACTGGGCTCCACACAAGCTCCAGGCAGGGCCTGCCCAAGGTCTGGGCTCTGTGGAGCTCAGGCAGAGAGTCACCTCTGTTTTTCCCAGGTCTGTCTACTGGTGTCCAGGATATTTGCTTTTCCTAGAGGACCTGCCTTCTGGTTTAAAAACAAGGATGAGCTTTCACTGAAGCTGCTTTCACTGACCCATGGAGGTGATAACATCTTCACACAATGATGCCCACTGTGAACTCTTGGGTATCAGAGAGGGGAAAGGAAGCAGACAGATGGACGGTGTGTTCAGATAAGCAAGAAAATAGCACTCCTCAGGAAAAACCCTTTGCAAAGAGCAGAAAAGCGACCAGGAAAGAACTTGTCCAGGACTGAGAGGAACAAGAGGTCAAGCAAGCCTGAACAGGGAAAGAAGTTGAAATCAGAAATGCTTTTAAGAGTGGGTGAAATCACATATAAACATCCTCTCAAATTACGTTTCCTTACCAAAAATACATTAACTAATAGTTTGTTAACTGTTGCCAGCGCAGGCAATCTGTCTTCTGCCAAAGGCAATCTTCATCTGCCAAGAGGTGACCTGCTTAAACCCTGTTTCAAGTAAGCAGTGGAAAACACCCTGCTTCCTTTTATCAGCCTACTACACTCAGCTACGTTGTTTTCCAGAAGTGATTTACTTGGCTGCAATTAGTAAGGAAATCTCTCTCCTCTATTTCCTTAAGGAAACCCAGATTAGCAAGGTCAGGACTGCATTCCTGTTCTTTACCGCCCAGTTCTGCCCATCCAGACAGTTACACCTCCTGCTCACAGGCACTGGCTCAAAGAATCGAAGTCCTGTCATTCTCATTTCCTTTGAGCCCTCCCTAATTATCCCATGGCAGAAGGACGCTCGGTCCCCAAAGGGAAATACTGATCCTTTTGAAACTTGGAAGAGGCAGACTGCCTCTCTTGCTTCAGCAAAGGCAGGGCAGACAGCCTGCTTCAGACTCTGTCCAGGCAGATTTTTTCTGAAGACAACACACATGAAAACTGTTGAATGTTGGACCACACGCTTGTCACCCCAGCACTAGTGCTGAGGAGTTTTGGATGCGCAGCAAACACCATGAAGCGAGTTTTTTATGGCACAGAAAATGATCAGTGCATCATTGCACAGCTGACTGTACAGAAACAAACCTGCCGAAGGCTGCAGAGGTTTCCAGCTGTGTGTCATGAGATTAAGGCTACGGGAATAGAAACACTGTACTTGGAGTGCTAAAAGGCATGAGGTCCCGGAGGTCAGGCAGGTGATACCAGTATACAGAAGGTGAAGTTTGCTCACTGCACATGGTCTCAGAAAAACACATAGTTGTTTTAAGCCTTTCCAGGTGATAAATACTGGTCATTAACATGCAAATTCTTGCCCAGTGCCAAATCTGCCACTAACTTCAGCCCTGCTGAAGGAAAAAAAAAAAATCCAGATAAACCCTCTCCACACATCCTCTTAGCTTCTATAATTATCCTGCATTTCCTTCCTTGACATCTCGTTATGTAGCAGACTTTGAGAAGAGCTGCTGCCACGCTTTCAAAGCAAGTAGCATTTTAGTTCACAGGGCAGCAACTGCACAACACAGTAGTGAAGCAGGCAGACACATGGGATGATGTGACAGGGAAAAAGTCTCCCAGAACTATCCAGGAAGTCTACTTCTCTGACCTGGAAAGTGGAAATGCATTATGCAGAGGCAAAATTTATGGATCAGTGAAGAATGAGGTAAGGATATGGGGAAAAAAAACACAACAGACATGAAACAACAAGAAAACATGAGGCAGAAAGAAATAAAGTCATCCTCATATTGCCATCACAAGTGGTATTTTTCCTGCAAACTCCCTCTTCCCTAGAAACCCAGTCCTGCCTGCTGAGGTTTTGAAGACCCTCTCTTTCCATCACCAGAGCCATGCATGGAAGTTATCCCTAGCAGACAATTCACCTTCCTGCCCCATACGTCAGCACAATTCAAGACTAAAAATAAAAGCATCCTTGAGCATGCCAGGGACAAATGCACACAGAGAGAGGATGCATCTGTAGGAACTGTAGGCAATGTGACTTGAAAACAAAATCAAACATCGTGGCAGTTTCTGAGGAGCAGGCTGTCAGCCAAAAAAAGTGACTCTTTCACAGGTTTTACAGCAACCCTGAGATTTTCCTGAGGAAACCTGCTATCTGCATGTTTACCTTTTATGAAGCTAAGGGTAGCCATTCTACTTTATGTTCATTCAGTCATACTACTCAGCCCTCAGACTTTGGTTCCTGCCTTTTTCTGCCAGCACAACTCACCTCATGACTGGTGGGCCAAGGAATACCTGACCCAGTTTTGCCAGATGCTCCTGGGCCAAGGCAAGCAGCCCTTCTGCTTTTCTATGTTGTAAAAACTGCTCTTCTGTCTGGGAAAACCACAGCTTGCCTCACACTGTGCTCGGGGCAGTGGTGCTGCTGGCTCACTACCTTCTCTTTGTGCTTGGAGAGGTGACCTGGCTGATCTCAGAGCACCAGATTCTCAGGTGAGGAAGCTACCAACTACCATCACTCAGGGCAAGGTACGTCAGCAACAAGACTTGCACTTCTGGCCAGCTTCAAGTAGGAAGTTCTGCAGAAACCATCAGTAGCAACCAGTTGTTTCCCTGAAAAATCAGGAGTGATGGTTTATATTGCAATCTCAAAACCTCTGGAAAGCACTGCCTATTCTATTCTATTCTATTCTATTCTGTTCTGTTCTGTTCTGTTCTGTTCTTAACTGGTAGAACTCAGACAAGCAATAAACTGCTGCTTTTCACTGGTGTTGAAAGACCTAGGACATAATGCCGTGACGCTCAGCTCCTTTAGAGAGATGACAGCATTGATGTGTCCTTCTAACTAGATCTCAGTTTCTCACTATCTCATCTTCTAAGAAGAAAAGTATAAGCTGATGCCATGATAAACAAAAATTGTTGTGGTTTCATAATTCACTTCAAAAGTTCATACATCTTAAAGAATACACCAGGTCACTACTACCTTTTCCAAAAGAATTATTCATGCACTTTGAGCTCATGTGAGATTCTTCTCTCACCAATTTATGAAAGCTTACAAGTAGTGTACTACCAATGAAAGGAATCATGTGGCCTTATGTTCAAAGTTGCTTTATTTGGCTTCTTTTCATCTAAGGCAAGTGCAGAAAACAGGACATTAAACATATCAGTAGAGTATGTAACTTCAGATAAAGAATAATTAAGCAAGGAACACAAAACACACACACAGTTCTTCTAAAAATATAACCCCTTTTTTTTTCATTGACTGAAATTCTTTTCAAATCTGAAGTAAACAGCAGCAGCTATAGTCAAAAACATATCTGTAAATTTATCTCAAAAGTTGTTTTGCTCAAATCTTTTTTTTAAAAAAACAACCAGCAATAAAAACCCAAACCCAGTCCAAATCCAAAAGAGTTTAAAAAAACCCCTGAAATCCTGCTTTTAGTACAAAAACGTTGAAAAGCGTAAAACAAAACTAAAAAAAAAAACCCAATTGGCAATGAAGCATTTCTGGTATCCAAAACAATCAGGAAAACAAAATAAGGGGAAAAAAGGCCAGTTGGTGTTTTAGCCGCATTGGATTGTACTTTTTTTTTTAATTAGAAAAAGTGATATATATAAATAAATAATTCATATTACACTTAGGCTAGTAACAGCAAATGCCACCCCTCATTACCTCAGTATTACATGCAGACATATACACACACACAACATTTTCATTACAACATTTTCCCAGACTCTAGGGATGCAGTTGCTCTAGAACCCACAAAATACTGATTCTGAACATTTAGTCCTAAACCTTTCATTTGGTAAATCTTCTCTGTTGAATTTTAGGGGGTTTGATGGTTTGTACTCCTGGTACCATATGACATAAAAAGCACAAGATACAACGGTTAGTATTTCAGATGCACAAACAAATGCTGACTGAAACCAAAAGACAAGAGGATACTGGTAGTGATCTCAGTATGATGGCAAATACTCAGGCAGAAGGAAGACTGGGAAACAGCTGAAACAGTTAGCACTTGTCAGCAGAACAAAACTCACCAGAGAACCCCCTGCAGTCCTCCCGTCTGTCTATTCTGTCAGTAAAATGGGCCACAAAGTCAGCAGGTTCAGAGGTAGATTTGTTTTTTAGCAACCTTTACCCTTCAAAACAGATACAAGGTCCCATCGGGAGGCCACGAGCACACTGAGGCTCTGAGACCTCAAAAATACGCTGAGGTGCAAGACTGTGCCTGGGAGCACTCTAGCTCTCAGGACGAGCCTGCTGCCACACAGTCAAGCTGGGAGAGACACAGGCGTCTGGAGGGTCAAGCCTGGAAATGGCCAGACCAGCTTCTGCAGACAGCCAGGAGTAACTGGGGAGTTACTGAACGTCTTCTTTGCCTCTGTCTGCACTGTTGGAGACTCTCTTCAGGAGAACCAGACCCCTGAGGCCCCAGAGGAAGTCAGGATAAAGGAGGAGTTTGCCCTGATTGAGGAGGACTGGATCAGGGATCAGTTTGAACACCTGAACATCCATAAATCCATGGGCCCTGATGGGATGCACCCACAGGTGCTGAGGGAGCTGGCAGGTGTCATTGCTAGGCCACTCTTCATCATCTTTGGTAAGTCGTGGGCAACAGGAGAGGTGCCTGAGGACTGGAGGAAAGTGAATGTCACTCCAGTCTATAAGAAGGGCAGGAAGGATGACCTGGGTAACTACAGACTGGTCAGCCTCACCTCCACCTGGAAAGGTGATGGAACATCTTATCCTTGGCACTGTATCTAGGCATATCAAGGTTAAGAGGGTCATTAAGAGCAGTCAGCATGGCTTTGCCAAGGGGAAGTTGTGTCTGACCAACCTGATAGCCTTTTATGAAGACACTTGTGGATGACCTATCCCTGGAAGTGTTCAAGGACAGGTTTTATGGGACTCTGAGCAACCTGGTCTAGTGGGAGAGATGTGTCCCTCCCCACAGCAGGGGGGTTAGAACAAGATGATTTTCAAGGCCCCTTCCAACCCTAACCATTCTATGACTCTATGATAACCAGGTAGATAGATGACAGCAGTGCAGCAGGTGTGGTTTATCTGGATTTCAGTAAAGCATTTGACATTGTCTCCCACAGCATCCTCATAGCTAAACTGAGGAAGTGTGGTCTGGGTGATCAGGTAGTGAGGTGGATTGTGAACTGGTTGAAGGGAAGAAGTCAGAGAGTTGTGGTCAATGGGACAGTCTAATTGGAGGCGTATCTAGCGGGGGCCCTCAGGGCTTGATACTGGGACCGGTACTACTCAATATATTCATCAACAACCTGGATGGGGGTACAGAGAGCATTGTCAGCAAGTTTGCTGACAACACAAAATTGGGAGGAGTGGCTGGGACACCAGAAGGCTGTACAGCCATTCAGCAAGATCTAGACAGGCTGGAGAGCTGGGCGGGGAAAAATTGTATGAAATACAACCAGGGCAAACATAGAGTCTTGCATCTGGGAAAGAACAATCT
>NW_009736018.1:20147-27315 GCF_000703405.1 Apaloderma vittatum | reverse complement strand
TTGTAAACTGGACCTTGGCTGGGGAATGATAGTCTGGATAGAGTAATCCTCACCAATTACTGCACCCCCTTTTAACCTTGGAGGCAAGAGGTGCCTGCGCCACCACTTCAAGGAGGGCCAAGGTATGACTGTGGTCAGGGGGTGGATTGTGGCAGGTATTTCCCCCCCCCCAGCTAAGCCGTTGCTAGGCAGATTCCAGGGAATCTGCCTACCTGGGCTAGTCCAGACTTGTATAGCTGGTCAGGACTCGGTTACACCCAGGAAGGTGGCCAGCAGCCAATGAGAAGCCGAGATGGCTATGATTGACCACAGTCATCATTGGCTAGGTTTTAAAAAGGGGCTTTGCAGTGGCCATGTTGGAGTTACCTCGTGGCAGTGGCCTAAGGAGGTGTCCCCCTTGGTCTAGGGCATCCCTAGACAAGGTCGACCAGGTGAGCATGGGAACCCCCACCTGGTAAAGGTACCCCCTGGCAAGGTTAAAAGGGAGAACGGGAATCCCCCCTTTTTATGGTACCTTAGTGAAAACAATCAAGACGAGAACGCGAACCCCCGGCTTGATTGAAGTGAGTGTATGATAATCTGGATTATCATTCTTTTGTCAAGGGCTAGTGCGTGAGCTTGATCTTTGTCTCAGCCGATATCGAACCTTTAAATTGGTGGGGAGCTTATATCCTGTAAATAAATTTAAATTTAACTATACACGTGAATTTATTTTTTGGATATGGGTGCGCTCCTCACCTCCTTCTTTACACTAATCCATTCAAGCTCTTTTGTTTTCTGAAATTTCATTGGGAGAATTAAATAGCTATCAAAAGAATAGCATCGCTTTCATTGAAAGCCCTATCTGCTTCTTAGGAATATTGGAAATGGGTTATTCCAATGTCATGTCAATTCTTTTTTTTTAAAACTATCTCAAACAATTTGCTTAGAAAGTGAAATCTTCTTATTGCAATAAATTGTCTTTCCACATTATGTTGCTGTCAAAAAGTGATGATATATATAAGCCATCAAACACGGCAAATTTGTTTTCATTAGGAAGCTTATCAATTGTGTCTGTGTGTTGTTTCCTAATCTTCTTATATGTAACCTCCAGGAATTGCAGGGAGATGAGAGGCACACAGATTGCTTGCTTGCTTTTTATTCCTTCTCCTGAGATTTCATTACTGCTTCCAGCAAGTTTAATATAATCTTTACACCAAAAAAATCTTCTCTTTTGTCTTACTAAGCCTTATTTACCAAGCCCATTTCAAGAGTGTGGATATGAACAATATAATGATATGCATTTTGAGATGTTATAAGCTGTATGCAGGACAGGAATACTAATATATCTTACAGAAGCATATAGAAAACCACTCCCATATTGATATTTCACAACCCAGTTACAAGATGGTTCATTGATTTTCCTGAAGTCATGCACAGAATGTATTATAACCAATAAGGATGACAAAATGAAAAATAGTATAAGAAACAAACAGTCAAAGAAAAAGTTAAAATTACTTAATGCTAAGAAAATGTCCATCAGTGATGTATTAATGTTTTCAGTGTTATTGCTTTACAAATATATTAGTGTTTATTTGTGATCTGACAAACCCCTTAATTTATACAGCAGTCAGAATAATAGTTGTATTTTATGAATATAAAACAGGGACAAAAAGTTTAAGAAAGAAATCTAAACTGAGAGCCATGAAAAATATTAAATCTAGTTTTTCCTTAAAGTATCTTTTGTGAAAAAATTTGGAGTAAAGATATTTGCTATATGAATATGGAATTTCTTAATCTATCCAGTTCTGAAATCTTACCAAATTTGAATTCATACCAAACTAGACATTTATCTTCTCTCATATGTACTATTCCCATACTACTTTTATTAGCAGACAATCTGAACAAAAAAAAGGCTCCTGGGAGCCTTAAAGCAAATTAACCCATTATTTTATAGTGGATATCCTCAAGGGGACTTCAAAGATTTTCTGAGGCAGCACACTGTATTTCAGAAACCTTAGAAAATGTTTGTGTTTAAGTCTTTCTTGTTGGTTAGTTTGTTCTTTTCCCAGTAGGACCTTGCATATATTCCAGCTCCTATTTACTCAGCTCATGACAGCTCCCTGCTTTAAAAGTATATTATAAAGAAGCACATGTATATTCATAAAGAGTAAACTGTATTTGGACTAGGGAAAACAATTTTATTGCATTTATATTTATTTGTAGGTTTGGGGGATTTTACTCTTCATGAAAATTAGAGATTTACAGCACAGGCTGGTTCAAGGCATAGTGTTGACAGGTGCTGTGCATTAACATCTCTATATATCCCTGAAAAATGCACTTTGCTCCTGACTTAAAGCAACTCTACTGCTGTAACACTGGTTGCCTACATTTTCCCTGTGCCTTAGCTACAGTCGTTGTTTCTTAATACTTGCATGTGACAAAGTTTAGTTTCAAACCAGACTTGTATACAGGTTAGCAGACAGTCAGTTTCTACATCCTGTTTTCACCTTTCAGCTTATGTAACACATTTGTGGAAAATTTAATTCTTTCCTTATATTTTAATTATCTCTTGAGAATCCGATTTCTGATCTTACCTGATACTTGAACCACATATCTTAAAATGACGGCCAATATTTGAATGATAGGTGCCAGTTAATCAGAGCAGAATGTCTTGTTTAGAATTGTTAAACCATTTATATACAGATTAGAAAATTCCCTCTTCTCAAAAGTTCCTACAAGTTAGCTACTTAATGTCTTTGCTATGTAGCCTAATTTCAGTGATACACACTTGGATATGTGGAAAAAAAATGGAAAAGAAGTATGTATCCATGTAATAAACTCAGCATAATGGGATCCCAGCCTCCCCTTTGAATTTAAAATATGCAGTTAAAAACCTAATATACAGTTTGATGGTCTCATGATGTTATTTCATTTTGTTTGTCTTTATACCAAGACACTAATAATCTGTCCGAGAATGGAGTTACATTTACTGATTCCTCTTATTTTTGAAGAACCAAAAGTAACCAATTGCAAAGCTCTGGCTCCTTCATTCTGACTCAAACTGTTGTAAAGTTATGCAGCATGGTTTATTTCTAGGAACGACTATAAAGTTTTTCCTGATATCTTAAATTGCATCTAGCTTCATTCTCTCCAAAACCCTTAAATTTTCACTTGGTTCATCAGAAAATAAATCAGTTTTATTCATTTTATCCTGCAGTCTCATAACTCTTTCCTTCCTCTTAAGATTCAACTTTATTGGAGGAGAGGGGAGAAATCCAGCTAATTTCCCACAAATGGTTCACTTGGTTTGTAAAATACGCTGAATGTGCATTTAACTAAGGTACACACTTATGTAATAAAAATTTAGCAGAAGTACACACAGCTAGACTGTTGAGTTTCAAACATAAAACAATTTAGATTCTATGAATTGCTTTCATTTGGGACTCTTTTTTTTTCTTTTCTTTTTCTGTGATCCATATAAATGAAGAATATTAGCCCATAGTACTTAACTTGTGTTACGTTCAAATAAAGAGTGATTGTGAACACAAGATGCAGAACTTTTTTAGTTAAGATACCAAAAAATATTTTTTCCTTTACTTTTAGAAAATTTACAGACATCTTTGCTTATTTTATACATGCAAGTGTGTATCCCTATCCTTATCCCTATCCATAGGGATAGGATTCCTGGGTTTAGAAGTTAGAAATTTTAATAGAAAGTAATGACATGATGTTATCAATGAAATTGACATGTAGGGATTTTAATTTTAATAATTCTGCACAAAGATAAAGGCATATTGTACAAGTGAATATTTCATTTATCCATATGGTCATGTAAACCTCAGAATTTACAATTCATTCCAGATTATTGCAGGGAATATTTCTTCACTCACATTTGTTGTATAGCCAACAGACTAAGTTCATCTAATTTAAAGTGAAAAAAATCTTCTGTTCAGACAGCTTCCTGCCACCAACTTGAGGTCTGACATTTTGCTGGCACTCCAAACTGCACACCAAGGCTGTCTGCATGAGAGTTCCTGGCACTTCACTGTATGGATCAGTTCCTGTGCAATCTAACAGCATGTTGTAATCTTTTCTGAAGTGTTCCTGATAGAGAAAAGGATTGATTTACAGCATTAGCTGCATCTTTCCCACTACTTCTCTCCTGCAGGTTCTGAATGTCAAAGGTACTGAATGTCATGGATATTAAGATTAGTATAGTAGAAATCACTTGAAGTCTCCTTAGTGCCTTTTATTTTAATCTGTAATTTCCGAGTACTTTCAAATAAAAATTACCTTTAGAAATCACAATATATTCTTAAAAATGTAAATAAAACTATGTTGTTAAAATTAAATATAGAATTCTTTATTCATGCGTAGTAAAAAAATTGAAATAAACAATGATATAAAAAATTCTAGATACAAAGCTTTATTGAAAAAAAATTGTTCAATTAAATTAATTTGAAAAACATAGAACATTGCTTCCTGATTTAAGAACATGGATGAAAAATACATTCTCAGGTGCTCCAGAAAACAGAACTGCTTGATCAGTGGCACAGAGTCAAGTTGGAGGCCTGTGGCCAGTGGTGTTCCCCAGGATTCAGTGCTGGCTCCAGTTTTGTTCAATATCTTCATCAACGACCTGGACGAGGAGATGATAGACCCTCAGCAAGTTCGCTGATAATAAAAAACTGGGAGGGGTGGCTTACACAGAGGAAAGCTGTGCTGCCATCCAACGAGATCTGGACAGGTTGAAGAGCTGAGCGAAGGTGAACTTCATGAAGTTCAACAAGGACAAGTGTAGAGTCTTGCATCTGGGGAGGAATAACACCAGGCACTAGTACAGATTTGAGGTTGTCCTGCTCTAAAGCAACCCTTTGGAGAAAGATCTTGGAGTCCTAGTGGACAGTAATTTGTCCATGGGACAGCAATGTGACAAGAGGGCCAAGAGGGCCAATGGGATCCTGGGGGGCATTAAGAAAAGAGTGTCCAGCAGGTCTATGGAGGTTCTCCTCCCCCTCTGCTCTGCCCTGGTGAGACCACACCTGGAATACTGCATTCAGTTTTGAGCTCTCCAATTCAAGAGCAACAGGGACCTACTGGAGAGAGTCCAATGGAGAGCTAAGAGGATGATTAAAGGACTTGAACATCCCTCCTATGAAGAGAGACTGAGAGAACTGGGGATGTTTAGCCTTGAAAGGAAATGGCTTAGAGGCGACCTTATTAACATATATAGATATCTGAGGGGTGGGTATCAAGGGGAAGGAGACAATCTTTTCCTAGTGATGCCCAGCAATAGAACAAGAAATAATGGGTTTAGGTTAGAGTATATGAAATTCCACCTCAACATGAGGAAAAATTTCTTTACTGTGAGAGTGACAGAGCATTGGAATAGGCTTCCCAGAGAGGATGTGGAATCTCCTTCTCTGGAGACTTTCAAAACCCGCCTGGACGCATTCCTGTGTGACCTGCCTTAGGGAATCCTGCTCTGGCGCGGGAGCTAGACTCATGATCTTCTGAGGTCCCTTCCAACCCCTAACATTCTGTGATTTTGTGATTCTGTGAAAATAAATACTGACACTAGTCAGCAATTTTCCTGACTTTTCGTTAAAACAAGATAAATTCTGAAGCACTTCAGGGCCAGGTAGCCTATATACAGAAGAGTAATGGAGTGTGTGAGGAGGAAAGATATAGAAATACACTAAAAAGGCCTTCTTTACTCCCCCTGCTCTAGGTAATTCTGCTCTGGCAGTGGGGTTGGACTAGATGATTTTTTGAGGTCTTCCAACCCCTGACATTCTATGATTCTATGATTCTATGATTCTATGACTGTGAGACTATTCTTGACACTATCTAAACTGTGGAAAGCTTTGGAGGATAATGTATACTTCAACCGATTTACACCTTATTAAGTGTTGCATTTATATCCATATATTGAAAGGCAGAAGCCTGAAAATAAGATTTCCTAGTAGTAGTAGCATAACCTGTAATGTCAATATCTCAAGTGCTGCAAGCTGTTTGAAAGTATCTACAGACATAACAAATTAATTACTTGTGAAAAAATAGAAAATTGTCTTCTAAAACTTTTCTCAATACTAATGTGAGAAATGTGAAATCTGACCAGGTATTAAGCCCTTTTATTAAATTTCTGCCAGCCAATTGAAACTTGTCTCGCGTAGTTTCTGCTGCAAATGAATTTTCTCCTACTCTTGGGACTGAGAGTAGCTTGTTCTACATATAAGAGGAACCGGCAAGTTTGCAAATGTTCCAATTACAGTAGACAGATGTCACACTAGGTTCAAGTATTATAATAAATCAGAAGGAAGTAGATTGCATGAGCAAGAGCCATAGGGAGATACAGACTATGCTTTTGCCATTGCTACTTGAAAGGATAGACCTCTGCTAGAACAGAAAAGTTAAATACTTAGCACAAGCTGGTCAATTAGTTATTTTGAAACTATGTAAATAGAATTGTTTTGCATGACTGTTTTTCAGTAAATACTCTGACTACATAATTTTTATAATTTTTCGTTATTTTTATATTCACTGGTAAAATAAGAAATATGCCAAAAAAATCTCTATAATAAATGTATGGATTTTTTCCCTATGGATTATAAAAATTAACTAATTAAAATAAATTAGCCTCATATTTGAGAATTCATAGCAGTCTGGTGAGGTATCCACAGACTGAAAAACGGGAAACATAAACTCATTTTTAAAAAAAAGGGAAGAAAATTGTCCTGGGTTTAGCTAAAAACCCAGTTCTGCTTAGTGATTTTTACTTTCCAGTTTAGTCTCTTCTAAAAGGCTGCATTTTCTGAAGTTAGCAGCATGTTTTTACAGACAGTGTGTGCTACTGGCAGTGATAACATCTGATGTTTACAGTTACTGCCTGAGACTGGGATGCAGAAAGACTCTTGCTGATGCTTATTCCTGTAGTGACCAAGGCCACTGCTGGCTCTTGTGGGCCACGCTGGGGGTGCTGGGTAGTAAGAAGGGTCACAAGGAAGTGAAAGGTTGAACCTCCGGAGGGTAATAGACAGGACAGGTGACCAACGAGAGTATTCCATCCCATATACGTCATATTTAGTATAAATTGAGTGATCACGAGACTTTCATCCTTTTCTGCAATTGCCAGTGTCCAGAGAGGACTCCATCTGACCTCCTGCTTTTGATCCAGATCCTGAGT
>NW_009736018.1:0-20080 GCF_000703405.1 Apaloderma vittatum | reverse complement strand
TCTTCAGCAGCAGTGGTGATTGCTATCGGGAGAGGGAGTCGGGTTTGATATCGGGCTACTATCTGTAGTTGTATATACTTCTTTACTTTTATCATTTCACCATTATTTCTATTGTTTCTTTAAAGACATTCTAGATTTTTCTTCTCTAACCCGTAAGTCTCTCTGCCTCATTCCCTTTTCCTTCCCATTTAGTCGGGGGGAAGAGGGAGTTAGAGGGCATCTATCCACGTTACTGGCCGGCCCAGCCCTAACCTGTGACACAAAGAAAACCCAGAGAACTACAGACCAGTTAGCCTCACCTTCCTGCCAGGTAAAATCATGGAACAGATCCTCCTGGTGGCTGTACTAAGGCACATGAATAGTAACAAGGTGATGGATGGCAGCCAACATAGCTTCACTAAGGGCAGATTGTGCCTGACTAATTTGGTGGCCTTCTATGACAAAGATACAGTGCTGCTTGACATGGGAAAAGCAATGGATGTCATTTACCTGGACTTTTGCAAGACGTTTGACACTGTCCCACATGACATCCTTGTTTCTAAGATGGAGAGACCTGGACTTGATGGATGGACCACTGCTGGATAAAGAACCGGCTGGATGGTCACACTCAAAGAGTTGTGATCAACAGCTCAATGTCCATGTGGGAACTGCTGAGAAGTGGAGTTTCTTGGGGGTCTGTTCTGGGTGCAGTGCTGTTCAACTTCTTTTTCAGTGACAAGGACAATGGCATTGAGTGCACCCTCAGTAAGTTTGCCAATGACACCAAGGTGTGTGGTGAGCTGAATTCACTTGAGGGAGTAGAGGCCATCCAAAAGGACCTTGATAGACTTGAGAAATGGGTCAGAGTAAACTGCAGGATCTGCAATAGGTCAAAATGCAAGGTCCGTCAGCTGGGTCGGGCTAATCCCAGGCACAAACACAAACTGGGTACAGAGTGAGTTGAGACTAGCCCTGAAGAGAAGGGCTTGGGGGTGTTGATAGATGAGAAGCTCAACGTGAGCTGGCAGGATGCTCACGCAGCCGCGATGGCTAACTGTTTCCTGGGATACATCAAGAAGAGTGTGGCCATCAGGTTAAGAGATTTGAATCTCCTGCTTTACTCTGCTCTTGTGAGACCCCACCTCAAATACTGTGTCCAGTTCTGGTGTCCCCACTGTAAGAGGGTCGTAGATCTGTTGGAACAAGTTTAGAGGAGGGCCACAAGGATGATCCAGGGGCTAAAGCACCTCTGCTGTGAGGACAGGCTGCTGGAGCTGGGATTGTTGAGTCTTGAAAACAGAAGATTTCGGAGGGACCTAATAGCTGCCTTCCAGTACCTGAAGGGAACCTACAGAAAGGCTGAGGAAGGACTTTTTACAGAAGTGTCCACTGATAGGACACAGGGAAATGGGTTTAAATTAAAGGAAAACAGATTTAGACTGGATCTTAGGAAAAAAATGCTTCAGTATGAGAGTGGCAAGACTCTGGAATAAATTGCCCAGAGAGGCTGTGAATGCCCCCTCCCTGGAGGGGTTGAAGGTCGGGTTGGATGAGGCCTTGAGTAACCTGGTCTAGTTGCGAGGCGTCCCTGCCCATGACAGGGAGGTTGGATTACAGGATCTCTAAGGTACCTTCCAACCTAGGCCATTCTATGATTCCACAAAAAATCTTATTTTTCCCTTTTAGTGCCATTTGAATTATCTTAAACTGTCCACCATCTAGTATT
Organism: Apaloderma vittatum; assembly: GCF_000703405.1. Lineage (NCBI taxonomy): Eukaryota > Metazoa > Chordata > Aves > Trogoniformes > Trogonidae > Apaloderma > Apaloderma vittatum. The sequence continues at coordinate 18,375 of NW_009736018.1, read as the reverse complement.
ACTAAAGATAGACAGGAGATGATTGCTTTTTGGACTGACAGCTAAAGGCCAAACTCAGACATACCCCATCCACAAGTCATTGAATTCCTCTAGGAAGAGATTCAGATGCCTGAAAATAGGCATCTGAATAGTGCTATTTATAGTGCTATATTTGCCTCCATCTGCTACTAGAGAAAGTTTCAGATAGCTCTTATATCTGATGTATGTAAACCCTTTATATATGTCTTAGGGAGTCACAGAGATGCCCACATGTAGGCAAGTAATTGAGTTAACTGGATTCCTTTAAATGCATAGTTAAAGTCCACCACCTATAGAAGGAGTGTTGGAATTTAGCAATTTTTCAGATACATTGATATGAAACGTATTTTCATCCTCGACCAAAACCTAGACCTTACACTGTAAAGACCTAGATGTGGTAAACAACTCTTGACTTGTCTGCATCTGGAGCAGAGTACTCCTATCACTTGTCTTTCACACAAACACCCTTCTATGGATGGCCTTGGAAAGAGATATTCATCTGTCAATATACTTACACACTTTCTGTGTAAGTACTTTCTGTGACTCACACTAAATCTACGGAAATTTTTGTTGCAAGTTGTAAGTCTAGAAACAAAAGTAATCAAATATATTAATATTTAGAAGAAAAAAACCTTTCATGTCAGTGTTATCTAATTTTCTTGAGAAAGTTATCTCACTTAAAAATGTAGCTGCAATATTATCTTTATTGTTTATAGTTCCTATAGTAACAACAGTTATCTATTGTTAAAGTTATAAAGTTATAAAGATTAAAGTACATTAAGAGATTAAATGCTCTTGGTGTTGTAACAAATGTGTGCAATACAAAGAATTTAAGTTGCTGAATTCAAAGCCTTCTCACCAGCATTTTGTGAAAACCAACTAAGCAAGTAAAAATGAAACTAAACTAAACAAACAACAAAGGAAAAATCCTGTCACTTGTATCAGCATTTTTTTGTCTAATATTTGTTATTACAATACAGGAATATGATTATCGGATGAAACAACATTCACCAATGAATTAAATAGGACGATTCACAAGCTGAAGAGATGTCTGGCATAGTTAAAACTTTTTTACTCTACTGTGAAGACCTCAAGTTGAGTCCCAATTTGTAGTTCGTGGGAACTATAAATATTTTATGCAGGTGGAAAACAAGATAGCAACTATTCACGCAAGAACTGATTTTCACATTGTACTTTTTTTATGCTCTTTCAGTAGCACTCTAGAATGATGCCTTTGTTATACTTCCTATCTTTTTATTACAGTTTCTGCCTTGGCCCATTTGTGGGTTTGAAGGGGATTTTTTTGGCAGAAGAATGTCTAAATTTTAACCTAAATTCACTAATTATCAGAATTACTCTGACACTACTGAAAAAAAATAAATGTTTCAAGATTTAAAGTCTGTCATAATTATTCTTTACTTCCAAGCCATGCAGAATGTGTAGAGTCTTGGCTCCAAAGTGACCTTTCTCTTACTTTTTACATCCTGAGACATGTAATAATTTCCACCTGAATTTCAGGCTGTTTCAGGTACATCACAGATAAGTCTAGCTTCACTCAGAGGTTCCAAGCTCATTTTTGTATAAAAGCTGAGACAGGCAAGATTGTCTCTATGTTGGATGATAATAAGATTACCCATTAGGGGCCCCCAAGGTGACTGACGGGTTCTCTACTTTCATGAAGTGAAAGTGTTTCCATTCTATTTGCTTACTGGAATTAGTTTCTTTTGGCTGAAAAATCTTCAGTATTCATTAAGAAGCAAGTTCACGTGTTAGGAAAACAGTTGGAATAAGGAAAAGAGACAAGTGAAAAATGGGCAATTTCTTCCAATCCAGGCAGGGCTGTCACATTGAAAAACATATTTAATTTCCAATATATCACAAAGAAGCCTCCCACTCCATAAATAAAGATGGATAGGGATTTGTTTCCACTTCTTGTGAAGTGATTCTGGAAAGTTTATTGTGTAGACTTAAAAAATGGCAACAAATAGAACCTCTACAGTGAATGAAGTAAACAGAAATGCATCTGTGCAGGAGACTACCAAACAGGCATATAGGCATATTTTCTTTAATTTATGCAAAATTCAAAATGTATTTTCAAGAATTCCATACATTTTGCTAACTTTAGTGAATTACTTGCTTTTTTTAAAAAACACTTATTTTCCATTTCCTATAGCTGTGGTACAAATGACCTTTTTTTCTGGCCTACTGTTTTTCATTCACAGCTTTCTAAATTTATTTTTTTGGAGACTAACATAAATGATTTTATTTTATTGATTCATCTTTCAGAGAAGAGAGAATTAATGTTCTGTGTTGTGTGTTTTGGTTTTTGGTTGGTTTTTTTTTAGAGATTTCAGAAATGTGTTAACTATAAGTTGGAATACAAAGTACCAATACATGGCAGATTTTCATTTTCATCTTAATTAAAATGTTCAAAATGATGAATAAAACTCCCACACTCCTGGAGCCTCTTATTTGTGTTAATCAGCTCGTAATGCATATCTGTGTTTGCTTCCAGCCAAAGATTAGGTGTGTAAACACTCTTAAGTTTTATTTAAAGCTGTGCAAGGCCATTTTGGATACATTTCAGACTATGTTTTAGCTGAGCCACAGTTCAGTGTGTTAGCTTTTTATGACACAAGAAAATGTAGCTACGTTACAGAACCTTAAAATTAGGATAGCTAATTGGGCTGAGTTTCTCCAACCGATTTCTCATTTTAATGTTTCCAATTAGCATGTGCTTTTGTTTTTGCTTGCAGTATAAATGAAGTAGAAGGAGCACGAGTGATCTAATCCAAGTTTATCTGAGATACCCAGGCCAGATAAGGAGTTGGTACCAACAACCATCCTTGCAGTGAGTTCTGCTGCCTTTTCAGCTGATGCCAACAGTTTTTCATCCTTATGTGACTCTCTAAACTGACATTCATATTTGTACCCAGTGCAGAGTAGAGCCATGGAGGCTTTGCCATCCAGCTTCAGCCTCTGTGTAGAGATCATGTAGTGAAGAGAGACTTATCGTCTGTAGCTTTAAATCTTCACTTCCCTTTCTTCTCTGCTCCCCTCCCACAGTACTGGCTTCGTAGCCATTCCTGGTACCTCACCACAGCTTCTCTGTGTTTCTCCAAAAATTTTGTGAGTGGGACTGAGATGTTTTAGAGGAGCTGTGGTGCATTGACTCTGACTGACAACCAAATGCCCATCCAGCTTCTCACTCATTCTGACCTCATATGGGATGAGGAAAAAACTAAAAGAAGGGAAGAAGACTCATGGATCAAGAAAGAAAGCAAAAGCTGTGTGTGCAAGAAAAGAAAAAGACGAATTATTGCACTACTTCCCATCAGCAGGCAGATGTCCAGCCACTTTCTGGAAAGCAGAAACTCACCACAGGTACCTGTTGCTTGGGAAAGCAGATACTGTAACTACAAACATCATCCATTCCTCCTCCTTGTCTTCCGTCCCCCAATTTTTCATTGCAGAGATCCATATCGTTTGGCATGGACTACCTCTCTGGTCAGTTAGGGCCAACTGTCCCTTCCCAAATTCACACCCCTGGACTACTCAGTTTGAGGTAGGAAGGGGGGAAAGAGCGAAAACCTCAATGCTGTGCAAAAACAGTTCAGCAAAATCCAAAACATTGGCATGATATCAACACTAGCTGAGCTGCAAATATGAAGAACAGCACCGTGTGGGCTACTATGAAGGAAGGTAACTTATTCCCAGCCAATGTCAGTAAATTTACTAAATTACAGCTTTAGCAAATGTTGTTGGGTTTCTTTTATTTTTAAGTGTCATAGACATACCTTGCAAGATATATCCTTATATGCACAAGTACAAATGGAAATCTTACTTGCAGCACTATTAAGACAAAAAAAAAATGTTTTCCCTACTTTAAAAAGAAGATATATTAAAAGTTTCAATTTATAGTTTATTTTTTTCTAATGCATCATCTTGCAGAATAGTTTTACTGGTTATTTCTTGAACTTTGAAGGACAACAGATTTCAGGAACAAATAAAGCCATGTTGAATAACTGCCATGAACTTTGAAAATTTATGGAAATAGCATAGATTCAGATAAATCAGGAAACAAAGGCCTATATACAGTTTTAATAAAATTAAATGTTATGTTTTGGCCATAGAAATAGAAATAGAAATAAATGCTTCATTAGGCAAATGACCTTGAACTTGATACAGGACGGATACTGTAGTTAGTTAAAATCTATGTGGAGGTAATACATTTTATTGTATATGGAAGCATTTAGATGAAAAAGTGGATAATGGATTTTGCTAGTCCAGTTTTTGAAAGCACAGTAATGAAAAGAACTCATCCAAATGGATGAGGTTATTGTGCAGAGCTATACATGTATGTACATATCAGTGTAAATTCTCCGGGTTGGGTTTTTTCAGTGACTTGAATGATGTTGCTCAGATAAGCATGTAGGTATATTTTTACAGGAAAACTTTGAAGAAAATTTTTCAAGTCCTATGCAATTTTTACATTATTATTATGTCTACGATTAAAGAAAAACATGAACAATTAATAAAATCTTTATATAGTAAATCGCATTTCTTTCCACATATTTTCAGTCTCCATTTTCTCTCTGAATACATTACAGTTTCACCTCTTGTTTTGTCTTGTCACTTTTATAATTTTATTTTCAGTTATTTAATTTCAGAATCTTTATTTTCTAAGAAATATATGTTTCATTTATATTAAATTAAAATTAAAAAATGCAAAAATTACAGAGGGATACAGAAAAGAATCCTAAATATTATCTTTTTTTTTTTTTTGCTTTAGGGGTCAGATTCATTGATGCAGTGAAAGAAAACAAAAGAACACAAAAGCAGCAGAAGAAAATGAAATAAATATGAATTTCATTTACCATGCATCAAATGTATCATGAGCTGCAAATGCATCAAATATGCATTTGATCTCACTTCAGAATTACGTCTGCTCATTTTCATAATCTCTTTTCACAATTAGCATAAGTGAAAAGTGTTTACAATCTCTAAACATTATGTCTTGTCTGTCTAGAAAAAATAATAGTTAAACACTAATTTGTATAAAAGTAACCTCCATTCGTAAGTATAGCTTTACCTAACCAGAGATTAAGTAGGATAAATTATTGATCTTGATCCTGATCCAAGGCATCTAACTTAATTAATTAATCTGTATGGCCTTGTAATATGCTTTATTGTGTACTATAAGCAAGATTGTTAGGAATTGAAACTAAAATACAAAAACCACAAAAAGATATATAAACTTCAATCCGTTTACTGAATGGAGTTAGTTATCATGGAGGCCTGAATACATCATGGAAAATGCAACGTTGGGAGAAGTAAAAATAGTTTTCAAATTATGTTAGAAAAACAAGAAAAGTTAGAAATAACGTAGTTGTATAATAAGAGATATGGGGTAACCTTTTTCATAGTGATTAGGAAAGTGCTGATAGAACAGCTAGAAATGTTCAATAAATATTTTATGCATTTGGAAATACATCACATAAAAATGATAAAGTGCTTTATTTTCCACTTGTAAAGGAATGTAATGTTCTAATGGGGATTTATAGGGGATAAACAATTTTAAATCTGCAGGTCTTGGTAACTTGCATGTGAGACATAAGAAAACTGAATGAAAGGTATGTGGTTTGCTGAAATCTATTTTTAATAAATATCAATATATTACAGAAATTTTGTGAAAAAGACGTAGAGCTAATGTTGTACAAAATATTCAGGAAGGGTGAACAGGATGATTCAGTTACTGATAACTACTACATGTTTCCATTAATTGTGGGGAAACCTTAATATATGATTGTTAAAAAAATAAATAATTGTATACAATAGATTAATGTCAATGTAATTTTAAGAGACTAGTATAAAATAAATTATTGTCAATGTAATTTATGTATCAGAAAACCTTCTCTGAGCATTTAAATATACCTTGGGGACAAAAGAAAAGCAAGTAGTGTGAAATCCACTGAATAATAAGAGTGCTGTACGGCCTAGAGAGACTGGTGCCATTCGTAGTTTCATAAGTGATAAGAAAGTTAATGTAACTTCAATGTTCATGATTTCTGGATAACAATAAGAAGGAAGGACTCAGCAGTAATGTCGAAGAAATGGAGTCAGCCTAAGCCAACAGCATTTTAATGAAGGTAAAAATAAGGATCAGACAGATAAAATGGAGACAATGTCTTTTAGGGAGGGAGAAAGAGAAGTCGATGACTAATAACATTGTCACCACTGCAATATTATTGCAAAAAAAGGGCTAATATTGTCACTGGTTGGGTATAAACCACAACTATTAAGTAGGTTGAGAAAATAACATTACTCATACTAAAAAAATATCTAGAAAGTGTCATCAGTTCCTGAAATGTCAGTAATATACCTTGCAATCATAAGGGAAAATAATATTTTAAATGAAAAAAGAACATAATATCTTTGTGATTTTGAGGAATTAGACTTTTCAGGTACAACGGAGTGAACAAAAACAAAAACAAAACTAAATCAAATTCTATACAATTAGTAATATTGCTGAAAATAAAATTCTTAAAGGAATAGTGACATCTGTATTGACTGTTCTTTAGTTGTACTAACAATATAGGTTGACCTACATCAAGATAAAAATGATATCAACATGAGAAAGAGATTAATTTCAAGGTACTGGTCTGTATCATTTTGCTTTTGTTCAATGAAATCTGAAGGCAGTTTTTAGGATGAAGTTAAATGACAATGTGTGACAAGACAAGCAGCTAAATGTTCTCACACTTCTGGCCTCCTGCTAGTCATCAGCCATTGAAGATATTGATTACAACAGAGAATGATGCATATTGCTAACAAATCTGACAGCAGCACTCTTACGCATCATTCAGCGTTCAACAGCATAGAGCTACTTGTCAAAGCAGAAAATGTCTCATCTAAGTTTCTGTCCACAAGGTCTTGCCAATTATTATCTGTTTCATGAATTTTAATACTAGAAACAATACCGAATATCTTAGAGTACTGTCAGAAATACTATTGCAGAAGACAAATTATGGTTAAGGATAGATTGATCTAGAACAGTGTTTTGCATGTGTTATGAGAAATTGCCCTAGTTTTTCAATTTTTCAGTCTCCACGTGTTCCAAGCAAAAGAGCATCCTTTCTTGTTGAAATATGCCAAATGTTTCTGACTACAGCAACCTTCAGATAAAGTTAGGGATAGATTAAAAACAATTTTCAGTCTTCTTGATTGTGGCATATTAATTTGTCTTTGATAAATCATCATAAAAATATTACTTAGAAATGGCCTTATTTAATGTCCAGTGGGTGTTTAATCTAATCAGTGTCAGTCTTTGTCCTTTTGATAATGAAATGAGCTTTGCTTTCAGTACAACCAACAGCTTATTTCTTTAGAAGATTTTTTAATATTAGTTTCTTAATTGCTATTTACTGTTGCTATTATTACATTACCAGGAGGTTTAAATAAAACAAATTGCATTCAACATTGTTTCACCGTCAAGTGAAAAAGGAAATATTCAAGACAGAGAAAGCTGCACTTTGAACACTGTATGACTACTTGACCCTGCTTATTACCTTAGCATTATTTCAGATACCATTAAATCAGGTTAAGGTTAGCAGGTTAACAACACATTGCCATTCGTCCAATTTTCAGTGAACAGAAACATGTTTTCCAACGTTTAATGGAGCCTTATTTTCTACTTCTAACACAATCACAAATCCACAATCACTTCTATGACTGAACTGTTTTACTGAAAAATAAAAATGAAACTGACCTCGTAGAATTCTGATGCTTTCTCAAAACCCTCTTTCTAAAGAGGTGGGGGAAGAGCTTCATTTCTAATGTATGATAATCTGCATCCCTTTAAAAATATTCTTGCATTAAACATATATTCGTTAAAACTGTAAAGCATTAAGAAGGTATATTTTCAATGCCTACTGTTTTACAAAACAGTAGCGAAGAGACTAAGAAAATGGATATGTGATATTTTAGAACCTCCTTTTTTCTTTTTAGGATGAAAATGCCTAAGAAATTAAAAATATTCAAAAATTTTGAAATATTTTAAAATATTTATAACAGTTTATTTTACAAGAAATGGAAAATGTGTGTGCATTGCTACAATGGGATGTCCAAAATGAATTAATTATTGTAATGGAAACAATAAGCAAAAAAGAAGGAATCTAACAAGATGTTCAGTGAAAGAAATATTAAATACAGTATCACAGTAATTATGAAATTTACTTGCCTTGAGTCAATAGTTTATTTCGTTAGACCAGAATAGACCATGACAACTTTATGGACTAATAGCCAGTCATAAATACATTAATGAACCACATCAGTGCCACCAAAATTATTCCTTTTGCTCTGCTTTCAATCAGCATGCAACAAAAATCCTAGAGCAAAGCAGGTGAGAAAGAATATAAAAAATAATCCACTGTGTAGGTGGTTTACTCCTAATAATCATAGAATCACAGAATGGTTTGAGTTGGAAGGGACCTTAAAGATCATCTAGTTTGAATCCCCCTGCTATGAGCAGGAACACCTCGCACTAGACCAGGTTGCTCAAAGGGCCATCCAACTTGGCCTTGAACACTTCTAGGGAGAGGCATCCACAACTTCTCTGGGCAACCTGTTCCAGTGCCTCACCATCTTCACAGAATTTCTCTATAATAGCTAATCTAAATCTACCCTCTTTCCATTTGAAACCATTACCGATCTTCCTATCACTACACTACCTTATAAAGAGTACCTCCCCTTCTTTCCTGCAGGCCCCCTTTAAGTACTAGAAGGTCTTCCTGGAGCCTTCTCTTCTCCAGGGTGAACAGACCCAACTCTTAGCCTATCCTCATAGAGGAGGTCTCCAAATCCCATATAATCTTTGTGGCCCTCCTCTGGACATTTTCCAACAGGTCCTTTTCTTTCTTATCTTGGGGACTCAGGAACTGAACATAGAAGTCCAGGTGGGATTTCACCAGAGCGGAGTAGAATAGAGAGGGAGAATCATCTCCCTTGACCTGCTGGCCACACTTCTCTTTATGTGATTGGCTTCCTGGACTGCAAGCACACATTGGTTCATATTTAATTTTTTCTCCAGCAATGCTCCCAAGTCCTCCTCTGTGCAGTTGCCATCTATCCACTTATCATACAGCCTATATTTGGCTAGAAAATTATTTCAGTGAAGAACGAGGCAAAAAAGTCACTGAGTACTTCAGCTTTCTCCACGTCCTGGGTAATCGAGTATTCTGTTTCCTTCCAGAGAGGACCTACATTTTCCTTAGTTTAGGGACACTTTTCCTAGTCTACTTTTTATCACTGACGTAAGAAAAAAAGTATGACAAGCGAAAAAAAGACAGAAAAAGGATAAAATATACATGGATGCCACATAATCTTCAGAGTGTAGTACTTAAGTGACAGATAGTCTGAGAACAGTCCTTGATTTTGCCTATGTCTGTGTATTTATACAGAGCCCTTTCAGATTCTTTTGGAATTCTTAAAGTTCATCCTACCAAGCCCTACTTCAGTTAGCAGTCTTGTGGTTTGTTGGTCTTTATGCAAGAAAAAATCATGGCAAATATTAGAGAAACATGTTGATAGTTGAATACAGACGCTTAAAAAGGGGTTATATTTTTGCCTCTTTTTTCACTGAGGTATCTACATGAGTTTTTTGTTGTTTTCCTTGATGTCCCCAGGCAGATTTAATTCTGCCAGGGCTTTGGCCTGAGCTTGGAAGAGGTGATCCTTGAATATTAACCACTTTTCTGGGCCTTTATCCCATCCAGAGCTTTGTAGCTTGGTGTTCTACCAAGCAGGTCCCTGAAGAAGCCAGTGTCTGTTCTCCTGAAGTCCAGTGTAGGGAGCTTGCTGTGCACCCTCCTTGCCCTGTTAAGGATCTTAAATTCCACTAAGTAATGATCTCTGCAGCCAAGGCTGCACTTGTGCTTCATGTCCTCACCAGCCCCTTGTTGATGAGAACAAGGTTCAGTATAATACACAGAATCAAAAGTTGGAAAGGACCTTAAGATCGTAAAGTCCAGCCTACAGCCCTACAACACTGTAACACTGTAACACCTCCTGTTTGGCTTCTCTGTCACTTGGAGAAAGAAGTTATCATCAATGCATTCTGGAAACCTCCTGTCTTGTGCTTCCAACAGATATTGGGATTGTTGAAGTGTCTCATGAGGATCAAGAGTTGTGTACATGAGGCTGTGATAGTGAAGAACCCAGTTCCCTCCCTAATATTTTAAAAGATTTGCACAAGGTAACTTAGAGAGACGAATTAGGAAATGTAAGTTCAAAATCCATTGTGACATTTTTATAGAAAACCTGAGTTTGTTTTATTGCTTGGAAAAATTTGTGGCAAAGATCTACGGTGGTGTGTCTTCAGAATAAAAGACACACTGATGAGGGGAGTGTTGTACTTCATGATAATCTGTTACAATTTCCAAGTACTGTTAAAGGAATTCACTCTAACCTCTGAAAGAGATAAGTAGGAAAAGCTCATGGAAGCCATGAAACAGATCTACTTTACATTAATTATGCTTTTTTTTTCATTTAATAGTTAAATTGGTGTAATTTCTTTACTAGAGTTACTCTGTTTGTGTGATCTGAATATTGAAAACAAAGAGAATAAGCACTGTGTGTGGATTATTTAGCCTCAGAAAAGAGTCAAAAGCTAAAATTAACTTCTCCTTAATAATATTATGTGTTGTTTCTCTAAAGCTAACAGAGGTATTAGCGTTATTTAAAGTTATTAGCTACAAAAGAGACAATGTGCTCTTGAAACATTAAGAATAAAATGTACATGATTTACATCACAAGGGCTTTACTTAATATTATTATAAACTGTAAAGAAGGTGATAAAAGCAAAGTAGGCATGGATAGATTCCATATTCTGTGTTTCCGTCTTCTGATGCAGCATAATCAGCATCATCATAATAATAAAATATGTTGTCTGACAGGATGAATTAATATGTAGAGAGTCAATTTTATAAAAGCAATGGTTCAAGAATTAAATTGTAGAAAGGAATTTGTTCTACTTAAAAGTAAATTTATGAATAATACAATGCAATGCATTATTAACTTTAAGAGTGTGGGAAGAAAAAAAGAAAAAAAGTCAATTTGAAACAGTAAGACTTGTTACATAATTGAAATTCTGGTGGAAAAATAGTTGGATACTATAGACATGTTCCTGCAGTAGCCATACCAGTGGTTCAAGACATCATCATAACTTTTTAGGGAAAATTACTTTTTTATTATATATCTGGTTGATTTTCTGGTTATTGAAGACTACAAATAGCAGGTCAATAAAAACAATGCCTGTATAACCTGATTGTCACCTAAGAAGACTTCTGGGATCCTAGAAACTGTAGCTTCAAATGGTTTGGTAAGTTGTTTACAGCAACCGTGCTGTAAACACGGATTTAATCATCATCATTATATTATTAGTATTCTGATTATTTTTGTGGGTTTTTTTAATCATTAAATCATAACATAATAGGTATAAGCAGAAGATGTAGAGCAAATATTGAGCAAAGCAAGATTAAACCATTTAAACTAAATAAACTCAGTAATTGAAAAGCTCTAAAGAATGCTACGTCTGTGTGACCTGCTTTCTTTTGGGCTGTACTGATCTATGGGCCATACCATGCAGGGCTGTAATTAAATGTCACAATATAACAATATTTGAAAGATCTTAATATTAACCTAATAAAATAGTAAAATCATGCAGTACATGGCTAAACATTTCTTAAATGTTTGTTTGCAAGGTTTCTGGGAGCCATATGAATGGATGAAACTGTCTTTTAAGCAAATTAGTGTTTCATCCAAAATATTTTTCGAGGCTGACTTAGGTTTTCATCAGCAAAATCTGTCAACTCTTTACTTGGTCTCTCCTTTAGCTAGTTATGGAAAAAAATCAAAAACTCACAAAGGGAATATCTATGGCATCACGTTCTCTGCTCAGGAAAGCGTAAGTCCATCAACAGCTTGCTCCCCACAAGGCATGGCTATATGTGCCTGTCTATGAGTAACGGCTGAAGTCCTCCACTGATATAGCAAGGAAAACATACTGAAATATATAAGTAAATCTAAAACACTGTGTGCAATTCTGTCTATTGATAAGTTACAGAATATATTTCTGCCCTGTTTTCATCACCCTCCAAACAAAAACCAAGTGAAAAAAAGGGGGTTTTTTAATTATGTCTAGGTAAACTCTTCCGGTGTTTGAGCTAGTTAAGTTCACTGTCTTTTCTTTTATCTTTAGTCCTCTGAGGAATAATAGAGCATTGTCTCATTGTTTTCCTATAATTACATTTTTATTACACCTAGGGCATTTTGTAGCTTCCCATCACATTTAATTATTATCCATGTTACAGGCTTGGATATTTTTATTTTTTATCAAGAGTACGCACTGACTTGCCAATAAAGCTGTAGAATTTATCTGCCATAAAATTGAAGGCTTTTGAAACGTGCAAATTTTCATGTTCATTGAACTGGTATGATCAGGCTATCCCTTATGGAAAATACTTTCATACTATTGAAAAAACAAAGATCAGTATTGATTTTAAAAGGTTTTGTGCTGCCTTCAAAGTTGTGAAAGTAAAAGATTACACTCTGTGAACAAATAAATATAAATATAGCTGCCTCTGGTACTATTCAGGGATATAACACCACTGATTTACTAGATGATCAGATATAAGCTCCTATATTATATAATTCTGTCTAAATATTCTGACACAAGTGATGTGGAAGATGGTTGTTTTTCAGAGAAGCACTTGGTAGAAAGCAGTGATAAAAGTCAGTTTTCCTTTCATCTTATATTAACAGTTGTAAACACTAGCCTTTTTATTTGTAGGAGTTAAATCACAGGAAGCTATTAATATTTTCTTGGAAATGTTATTAACTTGTTATCCTGTGCAGGTAAGGTAAGATGCTTTCAGGATTGTTGGATTTATCAGTACCACATCTGAATGTTGGTTTTTGAAATTCAATATCATATTAGAAATTAAGGATACAGTGTTTATTGCAAAGTATTACATCAGTATATAAATGTGTATATATTTAAGTATGTATTATTTTAGAGTTAGGCTATAGAAGAATCTGGAATGTATTACACATCAAATGATGGCCTCCAACAAAGAGAACAATGGTGGAAGATATCATCATTTATACATCATTAGCAATTATCTTAATTTCGTGGATTTTCTTATCTGTCTTTCCAACTTCAAATCATATAATTGTAACGTTATTAATTCTTCAGATATTTGTTCTTTTCTTTTCCCCCAGAGATTTTTTCCCCACACATAAAATACTTTTCTACACTGTTTATAACTGTGCATGTTTTGCCTGTGGAAAAAATCCCATAATTTTCAACTGTCATGGGGTCTGTGAAAGCTCTAACGCTAGAGAGGATCTCAATATGGAAGTGCCATGTAATTCCTCTTCCGGTATGTTGTGGTGCAGAGTTTGGTACTAGAATGTGCTTAGCACAGTAGGGAAAAAGGATTCCATGATATTTTACGAGGATTTTAAGGTTCTGGTGAGGATGGACTACATCGTCCCTAAGGACTTGTGAGGAGTGCTCCCATTCTCAGTTAATCCATAGGTGTAATTGAAGTGAATTTATTAAGAAATGGAATTGCCCACAGATTTATGAGTGCTGGTATCAGTTAAGAGGAGCAATTACTACACTACACCTAACTCCCAAACTTAGAATACTCATCTGGATTTTATGTACACTCACCCATATAAAGACAAAGTCTCTCAATCTTGAGGAGTTCCCCTAGTAGGTGTCCCAGACCAAGGGAAAGACTCTGCCCTGACTACAGGGCCTCCTGCTCCCAAGGGACTTGCTCTCACGTGTCCCTGGCAGGACACCGTTTTAAAGCCCAGTTGGATTTGAGCTGTGGTCAATCAAAGTCACATCAGCCTCCCTTTGGCTACCAGATAGCTTCTTGGGTGTATGCCTAGGCTGATGGGCTAGCCCCAAATTAGCCAGAAACTTGAAGCAGTTTCTCTGAAATCTGCCTGGCAACTGCTGTGAGGAGAGGCATCCCAGGCTATGGGAAATGCATCTGCCAAGGGACTGTGCAAAATGAAAGTGTAGTATTATGGGAAATGGAATGAATTACAGGTTGTGATAACCCAGATTTACTTGTTTTAAAAGATTCGATTTGGAGAAAAGCTGCTTACACATGAGCACATGTATGTTTTATTTTTATATGCTGAATGAAGAAACATTACTGGAATTCTACGTAGCATTATTGTGACAGGCGTGATTTAGTGCAATTCATGCTGTCCTCAACTTCAATGGGGATTTAGAAAGTTCAAGTAATTGTTGGAAATAATAAAGAAAGTGTACTGTTATGTTTCATAGATCTACTAATGTCAAGCCAATCAACAAGGTCAAGAAAGCTATGTTTGACAAAATTTTACAAAATAGGCAAATATTTTGTCATCTCATTTCTAACTCAATTATTCATACTGCTGGTCTCACTCTCCAAAGAGAAACTGAAGCTCTGACATACTTCTCTGATTACAGAGGCAACAGTTTTTAATGAAAAACCCTAACATCTCAGGACTGGATAAAATTTTGATAAAATTTGACAAGTGGGGAAACTAGTAGAAGATAAAAAAATGAAAAAATAAAATGGAGAAATATTATATTTATAATGCAGAAAGCTAGCATGCTTTAAAATTTTCTATCTCAATATTTAGCTGTCCCATTACAAAGTCATGTAATTATTCTACATTTCAGTTAATACAGTATAGTAAACTTTAACTGAACTCTACTTAAGGACATTCCGGAGTATGAATTGTTTGTAGTTATTTTGGAAAAAGAGCTCAAAATCATCGGACTTGGATATACTTCTGAGGGATAAAATATGACCATCTGAATAATTTTACATTTTTAGACAAACAGTAGTGTTCAAAAAATGTCTTCAGAGAAAATAAAACTGGGGGGCCTCTCAGGATAGATATTTAAGATTATATAATGGGGTCTGTAAACAGGTCAGATATTAGACCAGCTGGACCTTCTGACCCTTGAGAAAGAAAAAGAGGCCTCTGTTAGCACATCTTCAATCTTAACAGGATTTTTGATTAGTAGAGGTAAGAGAAAACTGCAGTTCAGAAAGAGACAGATCCTTCTCTTCAGAAGTGACATAACCGAACAGTCACAGCCAGCACTTGAATGAAACTCCTTTAGACAGGAAGATGAAGGTATGGAGGAAGCACTAATGCTTCTCAATTACACTTCTGCAAAGGCTATCCATTAGAAGCAGATTGCAGAATAGTGCAGAGTGCACCTGCTACCCAGAAATATTTCGACTTTCTTTGTAAGGGGCAGTGCCAGTGTTTAGAATTGACGGTAAATTATCACAGACATTTTTTTTTTTTTTTTTGCATAATAGATTTGTTCCTTTGGATGTTAATTCCTTGTAGCGAGGGGGAATTCTTGGCTCAAACTGAGCATCTGTTAATATTCAATAATTCAAATCCTTTTACAAATTCAAAGCCAATTGTTTTTTCCACTAGATTTAGAAAATAAGTAATTCTCACATTTTAACTGAAGCTGAGAGTAGTCACCTTCTTCCCAAAGGTGTCTTTTTCAGATTACAAAGACGTGAAGCAAGAAGAGCGACATGACAGGGAGTATTTGGCTGATTATGTTTACCTATGCAAATTTAGTGATTAATAATAGATATGAATGCATTGACTTTATTTCTTTTGCTTTCCCAAATGAAATTAGACCCACAGCATAAGGAAAGAAGCAGTATCTTTTAACATCAGCATACACTGATTGCAGACATTTTTCACAAAATAATCAGACACAGCATAAAATTAAATTTAGATGAAGAACAAATTCATTATTAGAAGCTCTGGAATCTTGCTAAATTTTGCTGAAACATTTGCATGAGCCTAAGAAAAATATATCCCTTCTGTTCCTGTGAAGGCTCCTTGGCATAGCACAAAGCCCTGTGGGCTCCCCAGGCTTGCACTTCAGTCCCTAATGAGTGGCAGTGTGATCCCTCTGCCAAAGCCTGAGCACTATGAATTTTGAACTAGCTGAGCTAGTGTCTGAGCTTATTTAATCTCTGAGATTGCTGTGAGAACAACCAGCAAAGCCTGCAGATACCATGGCTACCAGCAGACAGTCAGCAGGTATAATTGGCTGCTCTGAACTGTAGAGGCTTATATGTTAGCTCATGTCAGTACATTATAAAATAAGCTATAGGACTCTAGCTGTATTAATTATAGGGGAAAGGGAAATGGTGGCTGCTTCTAGATACATATGGCAGACCTTTTTGCAGCTTACAAGTGAGGTAGTACATACTAAACTATCAGGCCTTTTTCATATAGATGTAATTTAAATGTGAAGGACTATATTTAATATGAGCTGACAAAGCAGGGCCTAAAACACAACCACTAGCACACTCTGAAAAATATTATTTCTGTCCGCTCAGTCCTGTTTTAAAATACAAAATACTGAAAATGTTCCTCTTATGTTTTTCATTGCACTACATTTTTCTTCCAGTCTCCCCCCTCACCAGCTCAGCTGTCAAAGGGAGGGAAAACAGATTCTGTGTCCTTGTTTGCCAAAATATGCAGCTAGACAAAGGCAGCAACAAATTGCCCATCACATGGGAAAGACACTCCTACTGTCGACCACTTTTCAGACTCAGTTGTAAACCATCTAGCCTCAAAACTGTATCTTTTCTCATATTTAAAAAACTGTTAGACAAGAACCATGAAACCCCCTGCAGTAGGTGGGTTCTGTGTGTGGTGACTTCTGGAAGTAATATTTTCTTTTTAAATGTTAACACCCTTCTATATTCAGCAACTGTATTAGAACTGAATTAGCAACCTTTCTTTTATTTCAGGGTTCATTAATACACAAAACAATTTCTAAAGGATTGTCATAAAAGTTTATCAAAAGATCAGCATTAAAAGCCCTTATGGGCAAAATGGAAACTTAGAGGTATTTTCTTCAGCAATTGGAATTCCTATATTCTCTTATTATTTTGCATTAAAAAAAAAAAAGAAAAAAGAAAAAATTTCTACAGTTGATGCTTCTAAATTCCCTTCAGTTTGCAAGTTTTCTATGGAAATGTTAAGTCTTTGCTCCCTGTTAATGTAACTTATTTTCCTGATTGGAAATTTTTGTTACATTTACAGTTTACATTTACAGGGAGTGAAGATTTACTACTTCCTGTTCAGAAAAAAGATCTGCCGAAGTCATCTTCAATAACTTTTGAATGCAACTCATTATTTTAAGTTACCAAAATGTATGTAATTTTCTAACTGTGTCTGTTTGATGTTCTGGTTTTTTATTGTTTTCTTTTACTTTTAGGTTTTTGGCTGCGAGTGGTATGTTGGGTTTTTTTTAAGAAAAGAAAAAGAAAATTCTTCAACTAGTGCTTTAATTTTGCTTAGGCTTTTTGCTGTCCTTTCAATTTATCCTTGTAGCTTAATCTTATTATGTCAACAGTGTTTATCTGAAGCTGCTTCTTGTATTTTGCTATAGATAAAATTCTTCAGATTGAAGAAAAAATATTAAAAAATAATATATTGTCTTAGTATTTAATATACTCTAGTTGCAATGCAACATAAAGTTTAGTACTAGTAATAGTTGTAGTAAAAGCAGTAGTGTTCAGGTGTGAAAATGTGTACTGGTCTGAAGCCCAGTTTGCGTTTAGGAACACAGAATCACACAGGATCACAGAATGTCAGGGGTTGGAAGGGCCCTCGAAAGATCATCTAGTCCAGCCCCCTGCCACAACAGGATCACCTACAGTAGGTCACACAGGAACATGTCCAGGTAGGTTTTGAATGCCTCCAGAGCAGGAGATACCACAAACTGTCGGTGCAGCCTGTTCCAGTGCTCTGTCACTCTCACAGGGAAAAAGTTTTCCTAAGGCTTCTGTGGAACTTCCTGTGCTTCAGCTTGTACCCATTGCCCCTTTTCCTGTCATGGGTGTCACTGAAAAGAGCCTGGCTCTGTCTTCCTGACACTCCCCCTTGACGTATTTATAAACATTTATGAGGTCACCCCTCAGCCTCCTCTTCTCCAAGCTAAAGAGACCCAGCTCCTTCAGCCTTTCCTCATCAGGGAGATGTTCCACTCCCTTCATCAAATTCGTGGCTCTGCGCTGGACTCTTTCAAGCAGTTCCCTGTCCCTCTTGAGCTGAGGGGCCCAGAACTGGACACAATATTCCAGATGTGGCCTCACCAGGGCAGAGTAGAGGGGGAGGAGAACCTCTCTTGATCTACTAGCTACTCCCCTTCTAATACACCCCAGGATGCCATTGGCCTTCTTGGCCACGAGGGCACATTGCTGGCTCATGGCCATCCTGCTGTCCAGC
>NW_009736017.1:153108-156128 GCF_000703405.1 Apaloderma vittatum | reverse complement strand
GTTGGCCTTCTGGGCTGCTTGAGCGCACTGCATTTCCCTGACTTTTTCTCAGTTGAAGACACCAACCTCAACGTTATACTAATATATTTTATTTAGTGGATTAAAGATTAAGTCACTAATTTATTTTAATGAGAAAAAGCGCAGATCTTTAACTAAAGCATAATGAATAAAATATTAAATAGATTAAAGTTCATATCCTCTGAGAATTCTTAGATTCTCTACATTCTCTGACATAGATATCTAATATCCGCCTGAAAACTGATTGGAAATACACCAATATAGGTTTTAAACTTCTGACTGCATTCCAAGCATGTCATCAAAATGTCAGCAGAGCTTGATTTTACTAGACCTGCGTTAACTTCTTGTTGTATATGAATGATGTAAGATGTCAGGTCTTTACACTCGGCAAGCAGGAGCTGTAGGTTTCAAAATGTATGTGAGGGGTGGCATGAACATAGATTGTATTTTCACTGTTGGGTGATACTGTAGACCTAAAACCAAGGCACGTATAAGAGCACCAAAAATATTATCTTTTATCTGGCATCACTGGCTGGAGTAGGAGCGTAAAATGCTCCATAGTCTTGTCCGTCAAAAATCAGAATCAAAACCACTACCAAGTATTACCTTCATTTGCACTTTACAAATATATACACACCAGAAGAGCATCAACGTTATAGATCTGGAGTCTAGGCATAAACTTAAAAGCAACAAAATTGAAACATTACTTTTTCTTTTCTTTCTTTTTTTTTTTAGTAATGGAAACATATCAGAGCTGTATATTCAATCTTGTTCCTACAGTGGGTTCTGTTAGTACCTAGTACTCTCAGTCTGTAATACTCCACTTCTCAGTTAGAGTCTTACCCTGTTGTAGAAAAATATTTTAAGTGTTTTAAAGCACATTTTTTCAATTACTTCCTATAGATAAACAATTATGCATGCCATTGTTCAATAAGAAAACTAGACTTCAAAATATAATCATGCCTTAAGGAACTTATATTCTTGAAGCCAAAACAAATGGCAAAAACAAACACACACACCCCTCCCCCCCCCAAAAAAAAGACAAAAGGCAAAAAAAGAAATGAAAGAGAAAACAACAACAAAATGCATGGTGTTGGAAGTTACAAACTGAGCAGGGAAGATTTACATTAGACGTTAGAAGAAGTTCTTTGCTGTGAGGGTGGTGAAACACTGGAACAAGTTTCCCAGAAAGGTGGTGCAGGCCCCATCCCTGGAGACATTCAGGGTCAGGCTTGATGAGGCTCTGAGCAACCTGATCTAGTTAAAGATGTCCCTGCTCAGTGCAGGGTGGTTGGACTAGATAACCTTTAAAGGACCCTTCCAACCCGATGCATTCTATGATTCTATGAGCAGAAGAGGAAAGAAGGACTTACTTGAATCTGGAAGTTCATGGAAGACCCAAAATCATGATGTCAGTAGCTGGAGAAGAGTCAATGAAGGAAAGAAGTTGACAATGTCTTGGATTTGAAATCAGCACAGAACAAAGCTGTGGCATGGCTTATAAGTAGTTTGGTTAATTAATTATACATTGTAATAACCCCATGAATGCTTAGGACCATTAAATATCTTTGTTGTTCTGTATAGCACAGTATGTTTTGGACTGCAGTTTATAGCAGCATAGATCAATAAAACGCTGTGAAAAATTGACTTACATTGGCAGTAGGATTTGAGAATCCTTATAGCCTCTGGATTTTGGCTTATCTTTGTAGCAGGAATCAACAGCTAAATTGTTGACAAACAGTCCAGTGTTTCAGTTTGGGTTATCTAAACAAGCTGGCATGTAAACACTCTGGCTGAAATTTGGGGGAGCAACTGATACACAAGGTACTCAGCAAAAGTTAAATGTTGTTGAAGAGGAATCTAGCCACAGAAAAGAGGCACTCACTGATTATCCTGGTAGATGCTAGTTTTCATAATCTGCAGGACAAAATTGTGGCAACCCAGATTTGAGACTCGTTTAATATGGCTTGTAACAGTTTCTGAGCATTGGAGCTACAGCTTGCTTTATAGAGTAGGTTCATTAAGAATAATCAGGAAAGTAGCTAAAAATTCACAACTAATTTAAATCTAACACAAAATTTCTTTAACTAAAAAGCCCTTTTGTAGTTTCACCTTTACCGTAAAAATGGAGTTTCTGCAAAATAACTTCAGGACAACTCCTTCAAAGACCCTACTCAGCTGCATGTTGTTTCTGCTGTTGCAAGAAGGAGAATGGTGTTGGTTTACAGTGGTCAGAAGCCTCAAGAGCAAAGGGAGAGGGTGGTTGAGGAGCAGCACTGTGCTCTTGGAATGTCCTCTACTATGTCCCAGTATCTTGTGAAATCATGTTCTCAGTGTTTGAGCTTTCCATTGCAAAGAATGAACAGCACTTACTTCAGGTCAGGAGAAATAATGCACGTCAGGAAGAAGAAAAGGAAGGGAATGAAGAGTTGTATGACTCAGACACTCAGACTAATATAATTCAAAAGGAGGATCCCTGCAAGCTGTTGAGTGATCAGTAGCATTCACTATGCTATAGAAGCAATAGTACTATAATTTTACACTTGCAAACCTACTTTTGTGATGATTAGTACATAGCTCCACTAATTTGAATTGTATCTTGAACCATAATCATCCTGGTGACTGTAGTTGTGCATACTTTCTGAAAAGAGGATTCATATTTCATCTTTTGTGCCTCCCCAAAGGTGTTCAGTGTGTCGGGCTGAACCAGAAATACCCTGATCTCATTTGCAAATGCTTTGAATGGAAACCATCAAAAAAACAGAATTGTCCAGCCCAGCGTTAAACTTAACTAAGGTTCCTATGTCAGCATGTTTGCTGGAAGCTTCCCAAATAAGTGGTGGAAAATAACAAACAGCTCCAGAGGTGCTTGTGACTATGCAGGAAGAGAAGTGGGCCTCAACTCCAAACAGCAGCCCACAGTCAAATGGGGTTGAGGGTGAGCCCTTGGCCATTAAGAGTTTTTGTTATGGCACTGTTGTGGCCTAACATGGTCCAATCTT
>NW_009736017.1:140294-153077 GCF_000703405.1 Apaloderma vittatum | reverse complement strand
GAAGAGCGTACTTATAAGAGAATTATGTTTATCACTTCAGGTTCCTCAAGATGAGTGGACTGGATACACTCCACGAGGGAAAGATGATGAGATTCCCTGCCGACGAATGCGTAGTGGCAGTTACATCAAAGCCATGGGGGATGATGACAGTGGAGACTCTGACACAAGTCCAAAACCATCTCCAAAGATTGCTGCTCGGAGAGAGAGCTATCTCAAGGCCACCCAGCCATCTCTTACAGAGCTCACCACCCTCAAGTAAGTCCATGATTTACTACATCATATACAGTTCTCCGTTAAGACATCGAGTTTCTGTTCCTGTTTGTTTCTGCTCTTTACTTCTAGGTACCAGTTAAGGAAAGTATTTAAACAAGTGTGTTTGGTCATGCTTATTTTTGGTTTGTTTGTTTTTTCTGAGCAAGAGTAGATTTGGGAATGTATTTCAGTGTAATTCTGAAAAGGGACCTTACTACCTGCAGTTTGAATTTCCACCTGTTCATGCTGAGTATTCAGGTATGTATAATAGGTTTATTCTTTAAATACTTCATTGAAGTATAGCTTGAGCCTGCGAAAGCTTTGCATAATTGTGTATTTATATATACTCAACATGTGAAATTAGCCCTAAGCTAGTCTTCGCAACTCATTAGAGAGCACCTGACATTTAATTATAAAGAACAATGACTGAAAATAGACGAATCCGTGGTTGCCACTCTTTAGTTTGCTTAGAATTATACTGAAATTTTCTGAGAAATATAACCAAAACAGATTTTTTTAATTTGTTCATGAAAGTCTTATTCAAGAGGAATGATGAATTTATCTTTCTTAATGTCACTTTGTGGTTTTCTTTTATTTGGACCTTTTCAAAGAGCCACCTAAATTCTCATTAAAATTGTACAAATGGACAGTTAGTATTAGTGTTTTATTTTAAATTATTCTAAAATGGAGAGGTCTCCTAAACGAGAAAATAAATTATTTCCATAAGAGAAAATAGTGTGGATTTAAGTCAACAATTATTTCTGCCTGTCTTCTGCAAAATTCATAGCTATAGTGGTGAATCATAGTTCAGTGTACCAAAAATAACCTGATTTTAGTAAAACTTCCCTAAGGCTGTAGCTTTAAAATGGAAAAAAAAAAAGAGCTGTATCTCCTCTTCTGTCCATGATTAGTGACAAAAGACTCCTTCTCCATTTCCCTCATTAATTTCCTCTCCTTCCTTGTCCTCCTCTGCCCCATTTTTTTCCCAGAGACCTTATCTGAGAAATAGATTTTTAGAGAAAAATGTTTGATCCTTGTTAAGAATGCCATGCTCTTGACATCAGTGATGAATAGACCAGAAGACAAAAACATGCTTATTGCAGCTCCCCATTGCAGCCTGCCTGACTTTGTCTCAGGGGAAGCCAGGAACTGCTTCCCCTCTGTCTTTCCATTAGTGTCCAAAGGAGAAAGCATTCTCATTTTCTGCAGGGTTTTTTATAAGCTGGCTGGCACTTGCTCAGGGGATCCAGTGATTCCTCTCATCATCCAGCAGACTTTACCACATGCTTTCCTGAGCCAAAACTTCTTCTCTGAGATGAGTTATTGCAACGTCTGCAAGGTGAACATAAATGTTACATACCACCACAGACCCCAGAAAGCCATGCTTTATGCATAGACACACTATCTGGCAAGGAGCTTATTCTTTTTGAGACTTTAGAAACATAGGTCCCATAGTTCCGTAATATAAATGCGAATTACGATGCATCGCAGTGAGTGTATTTGCTCTTGGTCATTTCTGTTCTCTGTAGATACGACATTTGCAAAAGAGTGTGGAACTATTAAACATAAAAAGTCCTGCATGTCACTATTCAGCAACAGAGAACGTCACATCAGAGGAGCTGGGCAGCAGATGAGTTTAGCTTTGAAGTCATTGTAATTCAGCAAATTGTATGAATACTTCATTTCAGATATGACTTTTAATCCCTTCCTATTCAGGAAAGCTTTTAGAAATGTGCTTAATTTTAAGCTCCACTCTGTAAAATTCATGTAAGTTTAGGAGCTATGCAGGAGTAAGATGTAAATCACAGGGCAGAAGAAGGAAGAGGAAAATGGTTAATGATAGTAAAACAAAAAGAAGGACAAACTGTGAAATAACTTTTATTTATTAATGAGTTTTCAGCACAAATTGGGATGAAGTAGAATTATTTCTTTTTATTTATGATGATATTTTATAGAAATATCTCTTCCTGGGAAACCTATCCACTTTCAGAGACAAATTTTATAATAAATAATTATGCATTGCTTTTATTCCTTTCTGCTGAACATGATAATTTGGTTGGGGTTTTTTGTGAGAACTAGGCATGTGCTTGCTCTGGGAATTGAAGTCTTCTGTTAAGTTAGGTCTTTTTTGCAGACCTCTTCATACCTTCTTAGTAGCATGACTTGACCTTGACCATGACATTACTTGTTCATCCCAGGGCTACCCTGATTACTGTGAGAGCTGTGATAGCGTTTTGCTGGCACGTCCACCAGAGACTAAATTAGGGCCCCTAACTCACTGAATGTAGGTCATCTAGCAATTGTGAAATGTGTGATAACAAGTTATTTCCTTGGCTTACTGTTGACTCAAGTTCAATTTGCACCTGAATAAGAGCTTTATGGAAATGAGCCAAAAACCACTCCAGTCAGCAGGCAGCCTTTTACTGAAGTTAGTGGAGTTTCTAGCTGACCTTGCAGGACATTGTTAGCACCTTAAAGCTGAGTGGTATTTCACTCCTTTACCTGTGCATTTTCTGTCGGTGAAGAACAAGGCACCTTGTGAAAGTGATGTTTCTACAGTGGTAATTTTCAGGAATCTTTGCCACTTTTTTCTGCTGCTCTTTTTCTGTTTTCTGTATGCAGTCTCTACTTGGCTTCCCTTTCTGCTCTGCTTTGGCAGAGCAAACAACTTAAAAACATGTTCCCTTTAGCTTTCACTGGTTTTTGTGAAGGGGTTTTTCATCTTGTGGGACTTTTCTTCCCGGAGTACATTAAGTCTAATATTGGTCTCACTACCCACACTGTTCTTCCCACCTACCATTGCTTATGCGCCTACTCTTCTAAGAAAGGGTTTTCATTATTACCAATGTTTATTTTTATATAAGTAACAATTTTTGAACAGCACAACTGTGTCATATCTCCTTTACATAATGCAATTTTTTTCCTGTTTTTTGCTGAGTATTTTTTTTCTTGCCACACCTTACAATCTCCCTCCTACAGTATTCCTCCCATGCCGTGGTTTCCATGTGTTTGCAGCACATGTGTCAAATGCTGTGGTACCATTCTGAATACAGCACAGCTTGCTGTGGTCTTAAAATGCACACCTCCGCTGCTACGCTTTCATTATCCTAACAGGAAGTAAGCAGCTTTTTCTCTCTGTCTTTCCTGGCAGTATCCTCTTGGTGTTTGATCTTTCACAGTCTAGATATACTGATCCAGCTGAAGAAAAAGTGACATTTTCTTGCCCATTCCTGGAAAGTGGCAAAAGTTTATCCTCCCCTTGTAAGCAGTTGGAAAATTGACTGGTTAGCTAACTACTAAAGAAGATGCAGGCAACAGGTAACTGACATTTCTGTTACAGCTGAATTTGACTGAAGACATATTCCTTCACTATCTATAAGTATTCTGGTTCTGTTTAGCCTGGTTTTCGTAGGGAAATATATAATTACATAGTCCATGTGCTAACTTGTCACCGCCACCTCCCAGCCACTTTTGAATCTGTTGGCCAACTTTAACCAAGTTTGCTAGAGAGAATGATGTCAGAAAGATATGAAGTTCCAGCAAATTTCATTAAGATCTGTAGCTGGATAAGGCAGAGAAAGATCTGCAGTTGTCCCTTACAATCTCTTGAAGGAGTATGGGCAAAGTAACTGGTGGGTCAGCACAAGCTATAACTTGATGGCAGCACTTTCCCAGCCTAAAAGATGAGGAATATGAAAAGGGCTGGAAAACTCTGTTGAGGACAAGAAGTCTAAGAGATGGATCTTGTTACCATAGTTTTTCTACTTCTTTCTGCCCCTTTCTTCTTCTCCGCTGCACACACACTCACTGCTGAAAATCTGGGTTCAGGTTCTGTTTCCTTTTCCTAACAAGTCTTTATTTTCAAGGTGTTTTAATAGACACATCATGTTTTACCAGTCAGCTGTGACTTGGAGAAACAGAATTATAAACACCACAAACACTTTTTAATGGACACCAGTTTAAGCCATTGATGATGAAAGAGTATGTGAGCATGTAATCTAAAAGCTTAGGCGTTTCTCCTTTTTATCTCATGATAAAAAATTCCTCTGTGTAACTTCCATCATAGCTGCATCTATTCCTGTGATTTACTGCTTAGATAAGTGCTATTTAAAATAAACCAAACAATTCCTAACTTTAAAGTTTATCAGAGACATTCCAAAAATAATACCTCAGAATCATATGTGCGTGTTATTTGTGCACACTCAGGCTTGTATGTCTATGTCTAAGTACTTTCTGCTTGTGTGTTTATGGGAATTTGAAGATAAAATTGTCTTGAAAACCTCTGTGCCATTTTTCTTAAAAACCTATAAAATCACAGTGAACAATCAAGCTCGATTAAGAGGTGGAATTTGGTAGCAAACTTACTAACAGTGACAAAAGCAAGAGGAAGGAAGTAGACCTAATTTATACATCCTGAATTCCACCTTCTCATCACCTGTCTTGAGAACTGATCAGGTCAGCCTTCAAGCTAGGGTCAACCTATATTACAAGTTAAATCTTGACAGAGTTGCAGGACCAGCTCTGGTAGGATGACTTGACAAAAAAATAAAAATCTAACCACCCCGTTTTGACATAGTGTAAGGTATTTCAATTCGAAAATCCCCCAATCCTTCTAAAAATCAAAGAAATTGTGGTCAAAATAGTGTTGTAATCTGCAAAGCTCCCAAATATTTTATCTAATGGTAATTTGTGGTGACCAGGAGGAATATGATATGCACACATGGTCACATCCATGTGGCTGATGGGAAGGTAAAGTGCATCATCTTCACTGAGTGAATTAATGGTGAAACAGCATATTGTCTGTTTTCAAACATAGTGCTAGGACTGATGTGACTGAAAGGATAAACAAGGTCTGAAAGCTTTTTACACTACAGAGTAAATTAAATGTTGCATGGTAAGGATGTTGTTAAATGCTATGCGCAAAGCTGGAGGTCATTATGGCTTTGATTTTCCTACAATAATGCAATGTGTGTGTTTGTGTACATAGATATATTCATGGCTTCTCTAAATGAAGTATTCAGCTCTCAAAAAAACTATGGAACAACATAAACTCTGGAGATGTTTATCCCACTTTCTCAGCTTTTCTAAAATGCTGCTCTTCGGAAGTGAGGGCAATGATAAGGGAGCTAAGGGTAATTGTAGCCTGACGCACTGGCTAGGCACGTCTGGCATTTGAGCGAACTGAAGCTGATGTCCTTACACTGTGTTTCAAGGTACAGAATAGCATACATCCTTAGGTATGAAAACCACCTTCGTCTTAGGAATGAGCTCCTATTTACTTTAAGGTGTTTTTTTATTATTACAACATGCTCCAAAATATCCTCAGCAAAAAGTGTCATATAAACAAAAGCATACTTTTCTTTTTTAAATGGAAGGTGTTGTCCTTATGCTCCTAAAATTAAGGAAAATGTCCCATTATCTTTACTGGCCCAAATCACAGACAGGGGGAAGGGAGAGAAAATATATAAGGTGATGCAATGCCTCATCTTCCTTGTGGTGAATATTTTTAGGTACATGTAGGAAAGCTTGTTAATTCTGTTTCTTGTTGAGTGACTTCCAGTTAAGGAACAATGACTTTCCTAATTAGTACAAAAGGAATAAGTCTGATTAATCTTTGATTACTGTTTTACAATGTGTTTCATTGCTTCATGTTGGAGTCTCTTTCATTTTCATCAAACTTATAGCTAGTGAAAGAATTTTTTATATCCCACCTTGAGGTGTCTTTTGTTTGTTTACTTGAAGGGGGTTTTTTTTGATTTCCCAGAGAAGAGACTGGAGCATCTCCATGAGCTGTGGATATGCAGCCAAAGGAGTAGTATTCTGCAAATATTTTTGTCCTAGGTAGTAACTTTCCCAGCCTGCAGTCACTTATGCATTATATATTCTGTAGCTTCTTATTCATATTAGTGAAATCCCTTCTCTGTGAAAGCTTGGGGGAAGCTGTTGGACGGGTTTCTCGCTTTTCGTTCTTATGTCAGATATAATTAAGTTTCATGAATAATATGTAAGCCAGAAGAAAATTTGAAAGGCAAGACAATAAAAAATATATTTAATTTTAGGTAGTAGGTGGGCCTGTCTCTGGAGCAAATGATTTCCTTATGGCAGTTGAGTGTTTTGTGTACATTTATGTGTATATTTAAGGAGCAGAGTGTATTAATTTATTGAAGGAACTTAGAGCTTGGAGTTTTTAACAAACATTTGCAACTTTTTACTGATGAATATATAAAGCATGTTCAGCCAGTTAATGCTTAATATCACTGATGAGCATGTGAGAAAGCTGGTGCCCCATGGCAGCTTCCCTTCTGGGCTTTGTGTCCCCTCATGCAAGGGTATGTATACCCTTACAGCACTGACATGAACCCACTCATCTCACTGTACAATCCTCTCTGGAAACGGAGCATTTCTACAGTTCATTGTGTAGCACATAGGTAGGATGGGCACTCCTCTCTGCTTGTGTGATGTAGAGTAACTGGACAGTGACTGGCTTGAGAGCAGCCCTGAAGAAAAGGGCTTGGGAGTACTGGTGGATGAGAAGCTCAACATGAGCCGTCAGTGTGCATTTGCAGCCCAGAAAGCCAATCGTGTCCTGGGCTGCATCAAGAGGTGCGTGGCCAGCAGGTTGAGGAAGGTGATTCTCCCTCTCTACTCCACTCTCGTGAGACCTCACCTGGAGTACTGCATCCAGTTCTAGAGCCCACAGCACAAGAAAGATATGGACGTGCTGGAGCGTGTCCAGAGAAGGGCCACGAGGATGATCAGAGGGCACCTCTCCTGTGAAGACAGACTGAGAGAGTTGGGGTTGTTCAGTCTGGACAAAAGAAGGCTTTGAGGAGACCTTGTTGTGGCCTTTCAGTATCTTAAGGGGGCCTAAAAGAAAGCTGGTGAGGGACTTTTTAGAATGTCAGGTAGTGGTAGGACTAGAAGGAATGGATTAAAACTAGAGATGGGTTGATTCAGATTGGACATTAGGACATTGGGAAGAAGTTCTTCACCATGAAAGTGGTGAGACACTGGAACATGTTGCCCAGAGAGGTGAAAAGCCTCATCCCTGGAAGTTTTTAAGGCTAGGTTGGATGGGGCTCTGAGCAACCTGATCTAGTAGGGGATGTCTCTGCCCATGGTGGGGGGGTTGGAACTAGATGATCTTCAAGGTCCCTTCCAACCCTGACAATTCCAAGATTCTGTGATTCTATGTTCCACACCTAGCTCCTTATGGCCTATTATGTCAGTATGGTCGTATTTGCATAAATAGTTGTTTCTTGCTTCTCTAAGATGAGAAGTCAGAATTTTGTTGTGATCTGTGACACGTACCACAGTCGTTGCCTCCCTTATACTTTCACCTTTACTTGCTGAAATTTGAGGCAATGAAACAGTCACAATTAACTTACATAAAAATAAATAATGGCCAAAAAATAAAAGCCTTTAACTTACTAGTCCAAGTGTGGTCTTTGGGCAATATGGGAGCAGAGTTTTGGAAACTGATAATTTGTTAAAGAAAGGCTGCAACCATACTTAGATGATTGTCTTACTTGCAAAAATGAAAATCCTTGTCCTGTATCTAGTCATCTGGCTCAACTTTGCACAAAATTTTGCTTTATGTTAGACACAGCTAAAAGTGAGGACTTACAACTTTTTAGCTTCTCTCAGTTAAATCCTGAGAACATTGGTTCATTTTAGAGCAAATGATTTTGGTGAATGCAAGTCCATGCCATTGTCTGTTTTAAAAAGCAAGATCTGTTGCTGTTCTTCATGTGCCAAATGGGCACTTCCAGGGCTTGCTCTAAGAAACATAATTATAAACACTGGACCAAGATGTAGTTTTTAGCCATCTCTTTCAAGGTATAGTTTTTACATGGCCAACCTGCATGTTTGTGTGCAAAACCGGTCTTGTTTATTTTTAGCCTTATTTCTACCCACCTACTTAAAAGGCTGCCTCGGAAAGGAAGTTAATAATGTCCAGTGGGGACAGGAGAAGAAAAACTGCCTTAGACTGCAAAGGCATACAGAAGCTATATGTTAGGAAAATTTTCCAAATGATAATGATAGTTACATGCGGGAGTAGATTGCCAAGAGAAATAACTTCACTGGACATTTTCAACAAAAGGGTAGAAAATGTATGTCAGGACAAATTTAGGTATTGCTGATCCTGCTTTAGGGTAGGAGGAGGGACCAAATGACCTCCTGAAGACCCCTCCAGACCTATCTTTTATGATTCTTGTCTGCCTTTCTTATACTGTCACTGTTCTTAATTCCTTTCCTTATTTTTTAAATACAAAAATAAAATTCTTATCAGGACTAAGTTATTCCTGAAGGCCTGCTGTTGAATATTAAATATAGATATCCCACCCACAGCAGTACTGTGCAATTCTTTCATGTATTTTAAATGTTATTTCATTGCTAGCGTTTTGAAATTATGTTCCAGCTGCTGCCAGCCATACCATGCTTGACTCTCGGTATGTGGTTTAGTTTGCTAAGGGGAGCTCAGCTGATGTATTAAATTTGCCATGCAGAAAATTTGCAGACATAAAAAGAGATCTGTGTTTGCACAAAATTCAGTCTGGAGTCCTTAGTGTCCAACATAACAGGGCAAGCAAACAGGCAACAATAATTCAGTTAATTATTCATAATAATTTTCTATTCTGATCAGCTAGAAGTGCAGTACTCTTTCACTGTGAAATGGTAGAGCTCTTTTAGATTAAAAATGGAAGAGGATAAAAGAAGGCATTTTGCTTTAGTTCTAATCTGAAATTATGAGACAGTGTTTCTGCAGATATGCTTTGGGATCTTCTGTTAATTTGCATCATGTTAGAGTGAGAGAGAGAGACATGAAAGCAGGTAATTGTTCTGCTCTTACAAATAAGGGATACTATCAATAGCTAAGCCATGGTGATGCCCAGACATTTATTTCTTCTATTTTATTGTGTTTGTATTGCTGCTAAGATGGAGTAACTTTCAACTTATTTCAGTAATTCTCTGCTGGCTTGGGTGCAGTATGGGACGAAGGTTCGGGACCAGGGGCAGGAAGAAAAGCGTATGGCCCCTGGTAGCTGAGGTGCTGAAGTAAGGCAGCATCAAATATCACTCTGCTCCCAGCATCACGTGTGAAAGAAAGTTCATCCAAAGAGATTTGACTATTTAAAATCTCCTCTCCTTCTAAGAAAGATAGAAAACCATCATACAATTACTGCTTGTGTTATTTGCTGGCGTGAAAAAAATATTTTTGTCAAAAACACCTTTACAGCATCTGCTGAGCTCCTGTGAGAGACTTCTGTGATTGCACCTGTAGCTGAGTTGCACAGAGATTTCCCATTCCCCTCTACTACCTGACCAGCCTGCCCGCTGGCTGCCCAGCAGCTTTGCCGGCAGCAAGCCCAGGGGCCACAGAAAGCACTAACTGCTTTTGTCATTCCCAAACGCCAGCAGCCACACCCAGGGCACCCAAAGTCTTTCCTTTATTTAAGTGATATCAGGGTAGCAGCCATGCTTGGCTTGTGTCTGTGCAGCTCTGCACTGTGACAGTGATGTATCATGCTGAAGGGAAGCTCAGGAGCTTTGAGGACTAGTATATAAATCTTTGCTGGTTTATATCTGACAATTTTTATTGCAAATTGTGCTAAGCCTTCATTACTCTTCACTTGAAAGGAAACCTTGAAAATCATCTTAGGCAAGGTAGCCCTCCATGGGCTAGTCCTAAAAGTTTTTACAGTTATTATTTATTACTTCATCACGCCAAAACCAAGGATGCACACTTAATGCAGAAAGCTTACAACCACTCTGGGTGAAATGGTGTCAGTGATGGCATTGACTGAGTCATGACTTCATCTCATTATGTTTGTAACCGTGATAGAAATTGTATTTATAAAATCCAGATTTTAGGGGGGAGGGGCAGTTTCTGACTTTGAAGAGGTCTATTTTCCGTATTCTAGTGGGTTGTAGCCGACGTGTCATTCAACCATCTTGCTGAAGTTGCAGTTAAAGATGTCAGAAATCTCAGAAACGTTGATACTGTCTAGTAAATACAGTCCAATCTAAATGTTTAGTCATGGATTTCAGACTGGTGCAGGATCTGTTGGACTCATCTCAGTCATGTGGCTGTAAGAGCTGTGAGACAACGGGATTTTGGCAGAGATCTGTTGCTCAGACTTGTCTGAAGTGCTGGTGAGTCAGGCTGTGCCACTGCTGTTGTTCAGTCATTTACTGTTGAGTAGAATGTCATTTCTAGCAGAGCAGTATCTCTCTGTCTATTACTTCCCTCCCCCTCTCCTTAGAGATCATTTGATTTGGGACACGAATTAATTGGTGTTTACCTGTGAAGAACAAATTTGAATTGAGAGGGAGTGGATGATGCCTTATTCGAGTAAGATGTTAAAGTGACAGTGGCTGTAATGAATGTTGGAACTATGTCACTATTCCTGTTATTCCTTTATCTTTTCTTTTCTCTCTCTTTTTCTTTTTTAAGTGATTCCTTAATGTACCTAAGCAATAATCTTCAGTACTTAGCTAAGCATCCTTTCTCCATTAAAAGAGCCAAGATTTGCCACACAGTGGCAGAATGACCTTCTGACTATTAACTGTTTCTGTATCTCCACCTCCCTGCTGCTTATTTTCTTTCCTTTTTTTAATGAATTTTACACTTTGGAAAATAATGACTGTATAGCGTTCCCTTCTGCTTTTATTTATCATGGCCCTGATCCTACTATGCTCCCCTGGGAAGATTTTCATCAGTGGTGATGTAATTAATAACCTTTTTCACTAGTCCTGTTACTAATATCATCCCCGTGACTCTTTCACTATTCTTTTATCCTGCAGTTTCTAGACCTGACTCTAGCTGGTCTACTGCTAGCACTCCTGAATCCTTTTCTGTGCATGCTTTTCTCGACAGGGAGGCACACAGCCTGTGTTGGAAAACGTCTATGCTGCCTTCATTTCAGTGCTCCATTGCTGCTGCTGTACATGTGGTAGTTAGTTGCACTCAGTCACGCCTCACACAGTCTTTGGAGTGATTCCCCAGGCAACTGGGTTCACTCTCTGCTCTACTTCTCTGGACTGAAGTTGCCACGCTGGCCCACTACAGCAGCCTAGTAGCCAAGGTGCCCTTGCCATTGAGCAGTGGTCAGGCAGCCCTTGCACACTGATCCCTGTGCAAACATGTGCGGACACCAAGGAAGCTTTATCCCATCAGCTGTAATTGTCCCTTCTCCACAGAAGTTAATCAGATTCGTTATATCTCTGTAGTGACTGCGGTATCTGCCTGAGTGTTTTGCCTCTGGCAGTAGGTTGACAAGCCCTCATGTTCTCATGACTCTATTTCCTTCCCCTGTTCTCAGAATCAGTGTGTCCATATAATGGTAGCTTGTTATTTAACAACTAGTTCCCTTAAGGGCAACAGCCCAAAGAATGATAAAATAATCCATTTGAAGTTCATGCAAACAATACGTCACCTGAATAGCTGTCTCTTTAAATAAAGAGGACTGTAGTTTGATGTTTATATCACAGAGAATCTTCATCTTTTGAGTGTGTTTTCAGATTATGTGTTTTATTTTATGTACCTCCTTTAAATTATGTACATAATAGACAATAATAAATAGTACATAGAGGAAGAATCTTTATTTTTAAGGATTTTTTTAAAGAAAAGAATGAAATAGAATTGACAGGTGGAGTAATACTTAAAACACTGGTTTTAGAACACCTTGATGATTATTTGCAAGCCTGTTTTATGATATTTCCAGTTATCACTATTTTAAAAAAAATAATCGCTTCTCATAAATAGAATGTTTATATTTCTAAAGAGAAAAAGAAAAATTACTCTTTTTTTCTAGCCAAAAATCAGGTAGAGGCTTACTTCTGGGTTGAATCCTACAGTTTTTATTTTACTATGTTATATTTCAGCAATGCTCCCTCAGTGTTTCTACCATAAACAGAACTGAGCCAGCCAAAATAGGAAGGTTAAATCTGAGATGAATGTAAATCTCCTCCCCTGCTCCTTGGGCTACCCAGTGCCCCCAGTATAGACCAGAGATACGCACTGGGAGGGCATTCTGCTCTCTGGGGAGGTGTGCACACTGGGGCTTTTTTCCTTAAGGCATGGGACTTAACGGGAATAAAGCACAGAAGAATTATTGTCAACTGTTTCTCAGAAAGTCCCTGGGAATATTATGCAATTGGGATCTGGGTCCTCAGTACTGGATCCTGCAGTGAGTTGTTTACAAGTCTCAAGTGCAGCATTTAAAGTCAGAGCTCTGGAAGTTTTTTCCTCCCCCCTGACAAAGTACATATGAAGCTTTAAATGTCAGCCTCCTACTCAACACAATGGGATGATAACCTCTGCCATGAATTAATCAAGCTGCTTGTTAAAAACATTATCTTGCCACTGTTCTTCCAAGTTCTTCAGAATTCAGGCAAATTTAAGAGCTTTCTCATCCATAAAATGATACAATAAGGTTAATTATAGTTCAGGAGCTCTCTAAGGTATGATTTGGCTGCTCAGTGTTTCTCAGGTCTAAAAAGAGCATGAGGGGTGCACCTGGCTTG
>NW_009736017.1:107084-140263 GCF_000703405.1 Apaloderma vittatum | reverse complement strand
AGGGAAAGGGAGGATCGGTCAGGCAATTAAAATGAAGGATTGAAATTATAAAACCCTCAGGTGTGGTGCCCCTTTTACTGCCAGGGGGGAGCAGGGTAGTGGGAGAGCCTGGCCCCCACACCTATGTACAGTGCCTCCATGGCAGGTAGGCTGTTCCCTGGGGAGCAGGGAGGGGGAAGGAGGGCTGGGCACTCCCCCAGTGCTCCTCCCCACACAGGCTCATCCCAGCTGTGGGCATTGACATGCCTTGAGCTCTGGATAAAAAAGGGGTGATAACACTCACCTCCTGCACATCGGGATGTCACAAGGATTGATTCATTACGGTTGTTGCTGCGATTACAGAGCCTTCTGAAGAGGCTGCAGAAATGCCAATACAGTCACCATTAGTCATTGCCCCCTTGCTCTTAGCCCCTGTTTTGTGCTGCTGAAGCAAGGCTTGTGGCAGCAATTCCTTGTGCTCACTGAGATGCCTGGGAAGATCCCCACCATATTGCACAAGCAGTGGAGCACAGCATGGGGAAGAAGTTAAATCATCCTCAAACTTCCCTGCCAGAGAAAGAGCTGCAGAGGCTGGTGAGACCTAAGCCAGGGATAAAAAGGTCAATTCTTGTAGTTCCTCCTCAGCTGTGCTTCCCACTTGCATCCTGCTGCCAGGATGCTCTCCTCTCTTTCCACCTGCTGTACGTATTTGCTCTCTCTGTGATGTGTGAAAGCCCAAAGGGGAGCGCACTGCTCCTAGGAGTAACAGTAACTCATGTTGCATTTTGCTGTCTGTTGAAATTCATAGATAAGATCTTCTCATATCTTGACACATCTCCCCCTCTCTTACCACCATGCAGCCCACACCCATTGCTAACATATGTCCTAGAGGTGTTTCAGACACTTTCACGGGGGGTACATGATAGATAGGCATGCTTCCCATCAGCTAGTCCTACCTCGCCTCTTCCCTCTGTGCCCTGCCTACATACACTAACACACGGCTTCCTACTCACTTCTCTATAAATTTTCTTTTTATTTGTTACCCTTCACACTATAGCAGAAGGGAATCTTAAAATGCTATATTTTTTTCCTGGTAGGGAAGGCCTTCAGAACTAGGAAAAGATATTTTAATACATTTCAGAGCCTGAGCTGCCATGGTATGTGGTGCACAGAGAAGCAAGCACACCACACAAGCTGAAAATCGCAGTCTGTTTGAGTGGAGGGGGTTCCCACGGCATGCTCTGGGCTTGCCTATTCCTGGAAAACCTGTGAATTTTCTGATGAAAAGCCATGTGGAAGGCTCTGAGAACCATTTGTCTCTAGTATTATCTCCTTATTTCTCTTATTTGGAGAGGGTAGACAGCAGCATTGATGGTCCTGTGCTGATAGCAGCCTTGTCGCCCAGTAAGAGCACGGTGCTGCCAAGGACAGTAAAACCCACAAGAGCTAGTGGAGGAGCGTTTTTCTACTTGCATCCCAAGCTCTTAGTGCACTCACAACAGAGATTATTCATGAGCTTTCCACAGTCTTTTTATGAAGCATAATGGTCTTCTGCTGAGTTTAAGCTTCTTTTTTTTTCCTGTTTAGAATTGCAGTACTAGGCCTATTACCTTAAGCAGAATTTGTCTAAGTTGAAGAAAAAAATGTGACTCAGATTTTCCCCTTGATAGACCTTCAGCAAAACTTCAAAATTTGACCTGCTAAACATCTAGCCATTAGCTATCTAATTTATCACTTGCTTATCTTCAGATGAATACTTTTTGGTTGTATTTAGTGTTTTTCTGTTACTGAATATCTTCTCATCAGTGAGTAGTGAATAGCTGTGCACACAAAAACCTGCCTTCACATACCCAAATTGCTTCCTTCCTGATATAAATGAATATTTAGCGTAGTTATCTGTAGTGAAAGGAGCAAGATTAGTAATAGAGCAATTGAGAGTGTATTATTGTGTTTGGCTTTCCTTTGGTTTCTACTTTCGGATAGCTTTATTCTTAAAGAATATGAAAGTAACATTTTTAGAAAATTGTCAGTTTCTGTATAGAAGGAAAATTCTTTTTTCAACCCCCGTGCTGACCTGCCCTTTCTAGTCACCAAGAAAAATACTTTCATTCATGAAAAACACATATAAACGCTTTAAATCCTACCGTTTTTGTAATAATATGCTGAATGCTATGAAAGCAAATTGCCCTATGAATCCTAATCATTTGAAAATCAAGTCCACAATTCATCTGGCCTATAAAAATCAGAATATTTTCTAAGATATATTAGACGAGCATAATTTTTTCTATATGCTTTCTATTTCTTGAATCCCGGAACTTTGTGTTTGTGTGCTTTCTTCACCATGAAAACTCGATTTTTTTATCCTTTAATACGAAAGTTTTCGCAAGCCTCGTGAGATGAGCTTTAAGGAAAACAAAATGCATTGCAGAAGCACAATAAATAGCAATCATTGGCAGCGCTAGATTATTCCTCCCTCTAGCGGCTGGCTCACTCCGGTGAGAATAAATCAAGTTCTTTATTAACATCTCGAGGAATTATACCATTAAGTTAGCTACTGGGAACTTGCTTTTTTTGAGGCTAGCATCTTCTATCTCCCTGCCTGCTTGGTAATCCATGGTGTCTCTGTGTACATGTCCAGGACTGCATTATGTGACCAGCCTTTCAGTTTTTCAAGACTACCTCTCTACAGTGTCCTCAGGCTTTCCCAGTCCCTTATGTACATTATTTTGCATGATTCCCAATAGCAGTCACATAAAGAAGGTCACTCCACTTCTGTTCCACATGATACAGTGCACCAAATCCAGGTAATTTACCTCAGATGATCTCTGATGTATGCTAAACTGAAAAAGTGGTGAATTTGAGGTGGCTTAGTTTGTGTAGTCATGGCGCAATACTGAGAAGTGGTTTTTGGGCACCGAGCAGGATATTAGTGCTTCTTCCATCTCCCTGGATGTGTCAGTGCCTGCCCATACTCTAGTAGGCAGCTCAGGAAAATTTAGAGCTGTTGCAGAACTGGAATTGTCCACTTAATTTTGCCTAGCAGCAACTACTCCCTACTTAGTCAAAGGGACAAAAATCGGTAGGTTGACAAATTGTCTCTACCTGGCACATTGCAGGGGTGGCCAGAATCCTGGGATGCTGAGCAGACCTTCAAACTTGACCATGAGCATCCTACACGCAAAGACATGCTGATGTTCAAACATCATCAGAGAGGTGTCTGCCCTGTTGCTCCTGACAATAAGAAATGGATTAATACATTATCCATAGAATGATAGAACATTTTCGGCTGAAAGAGACCTTCAAGATAATGTTCCTGTTTTCCTAACCAAGGTGACAAAAAATCTGAGCAGTAAAAATATCTGCCATAAGTACAACAGCTGTTTAAGGAAGAGGTCATCTAAGGAAGTGGGTACTAATTCATACAGAGCAATTAAACTGTGTAACTTAAGGGCAAAATTGCAGCCCCACCTCGTAAGAGTTGTGAAGCTTGAGAAAGTAATAAAGGTTTCATTATGCTTTCTGTAAAATTGACATTTAATGCATTATTTTCCGTAGCTCACTGGAGTTGTTAGGCTGGAGATCTTTTCAAGCAGTTCTGTTTTACCTCAGCAAAACCATTGACTTGAGATGATACCGTAAATGACCATCC
Organism: Apaloderma vittatum; assembly: GCF_000703405.1. NCBI lineage: Eukaryota > Metazoa > Chordata > Aves > Trogoniformes > Trogonidae > Apaloderma > Apaloderma vittatum. The sequence continues at coordinate 136,635 of NW_009736017.1, read as the reverse complement.
ATAGTCAATTCTAGTTTTAATCGAAGAAAGCATTTCTTTTAAAGTACCTTTTGACCATCATACCAAATATTCTTTACCCTTTCTTAAAGAGCCATTCCACTTTATATACAATTACTGTCTCTGGAGCTGAAGTATGTTATTTCAATTTTTCTGTCACCTTTGCCTCCGGTAATATAATAAAAATATGGCAATGCTATTCTCTTCCATCAGAGAATCTCAGTCATGTTCGCTAACTTTAATTCAGCATCACAAAGCCACCTGGGAATTACTGTAGGGAACTATTAACATACCTGTTTTCTGAGCCCAAGAGTTTATATGACTTCTCCAGGTCACACAGCAAATTTCTCTTAACACTGAAATCCAAATCCTTGCCCATGATTTTAAATGCCAGTTACAGGAAAAATTTAGTGGTTTTTTTATTCCTTTTTTTTCACAAAGCCACCTGGGAATTACTGTAGGGAACTATTAACATACCTGTTTTCTGAGCCCAAGAGTTTATATGACTTCTCCAGGTCACACAGCAAATTTCTCTTAACACTGAAATCCAAATCCTTGCCCATGATTTTAAATGCCAGTTACAAGTTATTTATCAGGAAAAATTTAGTGGTTTTTTTATTTCTTTTTTTTTTTACTGTTATGGGGTTTTTTTAAAGAAAAGCATGGATATCCAGGCTTTTCGTCTTCTGAAGAAGACAGAGGGCCATCTTCAACTTTTCCAGGTATCCCAGTATTGCGTTCTGAAAAGGGGAGGGGGCTTTCTTTACTAATTCACAAACAGTTGGGTGTTTCGTGATTTACGTGAGATAGAGAGCATCCTATTAATCAGCCCTCTGTAAGGAGCTAGCTTTAGTCCTTTCCCTATGCAAACACATATGTTTAGACATTTTTTCTTTTTTTTCATCTGACCTTGCTGGATTTTTTTTTAATTTTTCATTGGGAAAGAGCCGTGTACCAGTTCAGTTAACCCTATATTTTAGTTCTAGGTATGATAACTAAATTCAAATAAATATTCAGAAATACTTAAGAATGCCTACTGTTATAGGTCAAGAAGCCAGCTGACTTTCTCAGGAATTAAGGCTTTCTTCCTTTAAAATCAGGAGCACAGCCCCTCAGAAATATTTTTTACATTCTCATGATCTCCATTTGAATCATTGCGTTTGACAGTAACAGTGTGGTGAAGGGTTGTCCATTCTTTTACAGCTAGACCCAGATAAAGGTTTCAGGGTATTTCTGTTTTATGGGATTAAAAGATACCTGTTTTAAATAATTGCAGGGGGAAAAAAAGATTCCTGTCAGTCTCTGGGTGGATTTTGCCTTATTATACAGGCTTATTAAGAGGTTTTTTTCCTTTGTTCTCTTGTACTCTAAAATTATAATTAGCTCTGCTTTATCAGGATTCATTCTGTTAGTTTGGCCTAACAACAACCTGTAACATAGAAGGCATTTGTTTTTAAAAAAAGGAAAAGAAATCTAACAATGTGTGTTAAGCAAAATTTTACATTTTTTGAGCAAACTTTTAGTTATCAGAAAAGCTTCTACAATGGAAAATAACTGCAGGCTTTCACCTTGAGGTATTCAGTACTTTTTGACCCTGTGTATAAAAGCCAACTTCCCCAAACCACTATAGAAATAGATGGATGGATGAATAGATAGACAGATAGATAGATAGATAGATAGATAGATAGATAGACAGATAGATAGATAGATAGAAAGAAAGAAAGAAAGAAAGAACAGATTATCAATTCATGTTGTATCTCAGTGCAAAAGACAATTTTTTTCTAATCACTGAAGAACAAAGCTGGAAGGAGTTTGGAATTGAAAGAGAGAATTATAAAATGCACATGGATAACTGAGTTTTTTGAATTAACTGGGTTTGTTTTGCGGGATTTCTTTTAATGTAAAAGCACCTGAAGGGAAAATGTTAGCAGCTCCTCTTTTTTCTGAGGAATAGCTCTGGTAAAGTTACATGGAGGGAGAAACTTCCTTCTTCTGGGGTATCACTTTTGCTGTGCAAGATCAGTGACAAAAGGGAAAATCCCCCAGAGCAGCAGACTCCTGCCTGGAGAATCAGTAGAGAACTTGCCAGAAACCCTACTGCTAGAAACCCCACTGCACACCATTATTTTTAAATTTACTTATATTCTAGATCTTTCTTTAAGTAAAAATATAAAATAAAAGTTAGTATTTCCAGCTTCTTTGCTATGACAGGAGAAGTTGCAGGATTTTATCTTAGCCATTGATAACTCCCAGTTGAACAGTTTTCCCCAAAATCTTTGCTTTTTTATCAGGAAGAGACAGCTACAAGTCACATCTGAGCTCCAAGCTACATTTATCCAGACATAGCTTGAGAAAATGGCTGTAGAATTATCCAGGAGGTCACTGCTCTGTCTTATCACTCCCATCCCAACCCCTGTGGCATCAGGAGTAGCTGGATGCCATTTTAAATCACCACCTCCCAGGTGTCTGGAGAGTAGTAATTTAGAAGTACTTGCTTAGAAAAGAAGGAAAAACAGTCTTCCAACATTTTAAACTGCTCGGTGTTCTTCAAATGCAAACCAGCTAAAATAGAGGATACTGAAATAGCCACTTCGTAAGAGTACACACATTATCTTTCAAAATGAAGTCATCAAGAGAGAAGAGGAGAGAAAATTCAGTCATGACCAGCATATATTACAGGCCAGGTCAAAAATTTGAAGGTGTTATCAAGAAATAATGCATGCCCACAGTAGGTGAGATACAGCATTTGTGAGGTAGCATGCTTTTGCCCTGTATGGAACCATTCTTTCTCAGTCATTCATCTGGAGGTAGTGCTGCTACTCAGAGGTTTAAGAAGGTGAGCTCAGCCCCTTGCTTTAGTTGGATTTGGGAGTTTTCCCTTCTCCCTTGCAGAGTTACTAGCTTACCCTCCTCACTGTGTTAAAATGTACGTGCTTTTCAGAGTTTCTCCAGCAGTTTGGTTTGTGTTGCACATCTGTACAATTGGTGTTGAATCAGCTTTTTTTTTATTTTTTAGTGGATAAGTGAAACTTTTGAAATGTAAGAAGACTGAATAGGAAGTGAAAAAATGCTGCGTATGTAAAATGCATTCTTGGAAAATGCAGGTGACTGCTTTTTTAAGGTTTTAGAGTAAGTGTTGACTTGCAAAACTCAGACATGTTCCTAATCTCACTGAGAGATGTTTATACATACAGCCTGGATGTTTGGAAATGTCTTTGAACTAGGTGACTCAGAAGCAGGCACGTGGGAGCGCTTGCAGGCTCATGGTCGTACAGTGTATTGGGGCAGGAGAAGAGAAGTCTCCAGGGAGACCTTAGAGCAGCCTTCTGATACCTGAAGGGGGCCTACAGGAAGACTGGGGAGGGACTGTTTACAAAGATGTGTAGCAATAGGACAAGGGGTGATGGTTTTAAACTAGATCAGGTTAGATTTAGATTAGACATTAGGAAGTTCTTTACTGTGAGGATGGTGAAACACTGGAACAAGTTGCCCAGAGAGGTGGTGGAGACTCCATCCCTGAAGGCATTCAAGGTCAGGCTTGATGGGGCTCTGAGCAACCTGATCTAGTTAAAGATGTCCCTAGTCACTGCAGGGAGTTGGACTAGATGACCTTTAAGGTCCCTTCCAACCCAACACATACTATGATTCTGTGATTCTATGATTCTATGACCATGCCTTGGTTTCAGGTCGTTGTGGAATTGAGGACACTGAACGCTGAAAACGCAGTGCAGTATGTCAGGAAAGACTTCTCTTAAATAAACACTGCAGTGACATACAACAGCAAATACATTTTTAGTATTTACTTAGAAAATGTTATTTGTAGATGAATACTGCCCAATATTCTAACTTGGAGTAGCACAGGAGGATTTTCAGTTACGGGAAATCTGCCCAGACAACGCCTTTTAGCTGAGATGGAGCGCTCTCCTCCCACTCCCAGGAAGAAGCCAGAGCTCCTGCATAAATCGCAGTGCTGAGCAGGGAGGGCTGGTTGTGCAGCCAGCTCAGCACACAGCCAGGTGACATTCCTGAAAAGTAACTGCTTTCCTCCTGCAGTTTGGCGAAGATCTATAATTCCCCATTTTTTTTCTGCTGGCAAAATTAATCAAAGTTTTAATGTATGAATGGGGAGACCTGAAAAATAAATTAAGCAGGTGAGATCTGAGTTTGTGGAGGAGGTGTTTTTCTGTAGAGTAGTGTAAGGACTACAGTGGGGAATATATTGATCCCAGATATCCTGTGGTTGAAAAAAAAGCTGTCTGTCAGTATTCAGAGTATGAGTAAGCTTAATATCAGAACAGACTAAGAGATTCAAGCTTCTCATCACTAATGCATCAGGAAGTGCAGATCTGCAGATGTGCGAGAGAATGTTTTGAGTATGCTACCAGACACCTGAGAGAAGGAAAATGACAATCTGATTTGACTCACTTGTGAGAACAGCAGCAATTACTGAAGTGGCAGTGAAGCAGTCCATGTCCAATGCCAAGAGCTGTGCCTGAGTGGACCTGAAGACATCTCCTTCCCTCCTGCTTGGAGGGCTTGCCCTTACATGCATGCTCACAGGTGGCTGGCTGGCAGGCAGACCAGAATGCTTGTATTACTGAAATAAGAGTTTTATCTGAGCAGACTGTGAATGACTTCTGAGTCTCACTAGTGGGAACAGGTGGCACCAAAATAACCGAGAATGTAAAGTGATGTGAGATCAGGTGGGTGAGCCTGGCCTCGGCAAGGGGGGCTGAAGGAGTATCTTCTGCAGGAAGGAGGGTTTGACTTTTGTGCTGGCAAAAAGAGCTCATCAAAGCAGTGGTGGAGGGCTTTTACAGGGAGAGCAGCAAAGGATTCATCCTCACTGCAGCAGGAACCAAAGGGCTCCAGGCAGGAGCCCTGCTCACGCCTTCAGGCAGTGTTCTTTCATAGTTCTGTATCTGATACACGGCAAGAGCTTTTCCAGCTTAGGTAAATATATCTCTCTGCTGGTGAGCAGCACCTCATTCCTGCAATTATTAGTGCCAGCCCAAAGGAGACTTGTGCTGAGAAAGGCGAGAGCCTTGTGTCACACATGTGGTCTAGGTTTAGACATCTTTTCCTAAGCAAGGACCCCCAAAAACCCGTTTAAGCTGTACTCAGTAAGGTTGGCAATAGAGGGGACGTTAAGGCAAACAGCTGTCCTCAGAGGGTCTTCTGAGAGGAAAGCTACTCTTCTCAAGCTGGGCACTCTCAACAATCTTACAACTTACCCTCCTAGGTGTTACAAGAGAGGATGGATTTCTCTCCTAGTGTAAACAAAAAATGTGTGTTTTTATACAGAAACAGCTTACCCTGGCATCACAGGGTTGAGCTGGTTCGTCTGGGTTGAACTGTTGCTACATCTCAGCATCTCTTTTCACTCTCCAGGGTGGAACAGAAGAGTGCTCATAACTATTCCCCACACACACACCCCCACATGGGAATCAGCACCAGCATGTGGACCAGCTTTCTGATTAAAGAGAATTGTATAATGCCTGCATCATCTTCCATCTGCTTCTCTTACCAGCTCAGTTGCATATAGCATTATGTGCTCCTTCCGTGCTATGCTCTGTTCTTTCACCATGTCTAAAAAGCAGGCAGAAGATACAACATGTCAATGGCATGGGAAATGTTCCTTCAACTCATTAGCCTGTTTGTGGGTGGATTTTTTTATTGTATACAGCACTTTGAGATAAAGAGGAAGCTTTGTTTCAATGTATAAGTGACTTTTTTTGCAGTAGTCAGCCTTGTTTGCACACATTTTAACAATTAAAGATTGCTCTTAAACAGGACCATACAACCTCAATACTTCCACATCCTTAAAAGAAAATATAAACAAACCAAAGCTTCTATGTCCTTTGAGAGGAAAGCAGGTTTGTAATAAAATGACAAAAAAGAGGTTCCATGGCTGATTCTGAAGCTGGCAGTAGCCAGATGGGGAGAGTTTTGAAAGAGACTGGGCTTTTTAGAAGCATTTGCTACTGAAAAGTGTTGATCCAGTTCCTGCTGCCCTCTATTAAACAGGAGCTCTCTGGCAGGACACCATGTGCTTACTCAAAAAAACCCACGATAGATGGAGATAGATGCATTTGAGAGCTGCATGACACCAAACTGCCTGGACTTCTGAATTTATTTATTTTTTTAAATGCTGTCCTCTGCAGCCCTACCAGTATCTGAAAAGTCAGACAGACAAATAAACCCTACTGCAGTTTCTGCCTCTCTCACTGTGTGACAAACCCTGTGATACAGGTATATCCCATGTGGTTTTGTGGTGTGTGTTGGCTGGTCCATGCAGTGAGGGCAATTTGTAGTCCGGTAGTGGCATCTTTTATAATACAAAAGGAAGCAAATGCCAGTTTTGTGCCGATAACATTGAATTGCTCTTCAGCAGATAAATTTTTTCTGGCTGTCTCCAAGTTTTAGGTTTTTCTTTCTCGTGTTTGACACTTTAGCAGTACATTAAGGACTTGAAGAGATGTTTTATGATTTTTTTAGCTTCAAGGTAGGAAATCCCCATGAGGAGGTTCTCTTGATTATAACCAAAACTAGAAAAAGATCACCAAAATCCAGAAAAGTAAGAATGAGAATGCTCAAAACTGTTTCTGTGCTGCTGTTGTCTCCACCGGTAGCATGACAGATTTGTGTTCTTTGCACTGAAAAAACAGCAGAATGTAGATGCCAACATGATCAAATTACCCAGCCTGGTGACCCGTGTCATGACCAGGATCAGCCAGATACACTTGAATGACTTTGTTCTGTACATATGCATCCCTGATATCCTTCAGTGTTTGCCCTGTGTCAGACTGCACTGGATTTTTCTACCTTCCAGCAACACTAAAATGCAAATAAAATGAAGCACAGAAATGTACGTTGGATATGCCCATCAGCCATGCCAGAGGTGGGGCATTCAGTCAAGGATAATTAAGCCCCAGGGAACTGAACTATCCATTGTAGGCTACAAAAATGAGAGCTAGGATACTTAGCAATAGTGGTGATTTTTGCTTGGTTGTGGGTTGCGTGTGGTGTGATGCTGAAGGCTTTCTGTTTGGTCAAAGGTAAATTCTAGCACATTCCCCTACTGGTTTCCAGAAGTATTCAGGATATGGTTCTGGACTTTCTGTTCTGCTTTGTCATTTTCTGTTGGCAGAGCACAGTACCCATCTGGCACAACACTGCACCTTGTGCTCTGAATCTGAATGCCAAACTTGCAGAAGACAATACAGTCTTAGAACTACTTTTCATTGGAACATATTGTGTCTGGCCTACAGGGGGAAAAAATGGCCATCATTACTCTTTTTCATTCAGAAATTAAATGTAATAAATGAAAGTGTCTTTCAAAAAAAGAGCACACATACAACAGAGTGCATTGTGCTTTCTTAAATTAAAAGGAAATATTCAAAATTAAAATTGCCTGTTCTTGTAAATCACTGTTGCCTACCTTCTCTTTGGCATTTGAAAGACATTTTGAAGGCGGAGGAGCTCTTCCAGGGATATGTTCAAAGCTATTTGAATTTAATATGCTAATAATGCATTTTAAACCCTTTAATACATTATTATGGCCAGCATATACGTCAGAAATTACAAGACAGTATCTAAAGATCGTGTATAGCTTTCCTTCCCCCTTTGTTCAACCTAGACCATCATCTGAGCCAGGCACAAGTCTGAGACTGCCTCTGTCTCAGACCTCCCTGTGCAAACCTCTAGCAAAGCTCCTCTAAACCTCTAGTCTAGCTCCTATCATGCTTACTTAATCAGCTCCTTACTCTGCAAATAGTCAGTTACACAAATTAGGGACCAAAATGGGTTTCCATCTGAATCAAGACCATGTAAATACAAGCACATATGTTACAGTGGGTTAAAAGTATTTCTTAACACGTATGTAGCAGCAGTGGAAAGGGTGATTAAGTGTGTGCATTTGAAATCTTTTAATTTCTTCATTTGAAATAAATGATGGGGGAGAACCAGCCTCGTTGTGTCTGAAACATACAGAGAAGAAACCAAAGGGCAGTATGCAAAGGTAGCTTAAAGATTTCCTTTACACACCTACATAATCTTCTGTTTAGATGTTTTGCTAAAACACATTTTCTGCTTAAATGAACACTCTCCTGACTCTCAGAGCCCCTCACAGGCTTTCAGTAGTGTTTTACACTCATAGGGTGAGTACCTCAGTCTTCCCTGAGTCACAGTGTGTCCCCCTTGGGACATCCACAACAGTGGCCAGCAGAGCCGCAGAAACACAAAGCTGTCTTCTTCTCCTGATGTCTCCTGCTCTGGTTCTTGGAAAACACATCTAGCAGGGCTATTCTATTACTCTTGCCCTGTGCACTGTCGGCATGTTGCTGTTGTGGCCATGCTCCCGTCCTCTGGGGTGAGGCCTGGGGCAAGGGCAGCAGTGTGGGGAAAAAGGATGGTGCAGCCAGTTTGGGGGCCTGCCACCTGCGAATGCAGCATGTTGCCTTAGGGGATGCCTCAGCCCCAAAACATGCCTGGCTCTCCATGCCTGCGGCAAGCTCACCAAGTGCTGCTTCAACCAACACCATCACATCGTGTATCCACAAAGAACTAGAAGCCTCCCGGACAAAAATCTCTTTTACCACAGCAGTAAGGATGGGCTGTATATAAGCTCCTCTGAAAGGGCCCCAACATTGAATTCAGGACTATTATTCAGTGCTTGTGCCTTGTCACACCAGGGTGTGACTATGGGTGTCACACGGTGGTGTGGCATGCTTGAGGAGCTCATTCAAGATCTTTAATAATTCACATCCTCCTTCTGCCAATTACTACATCCAATGCAGTGAGCAGCACTAAAAGACCGTTTTGTATTGGCCACAGAGCTGGCCCAAAGTCTCACTCAGTCCCTTGTCTGTCATACTTAGTTGTGGAAATTGTGATGGCACAAACAGAAGTTTAGGTAATGCAGAATAAATAGATAGTGGAGTGGAACCCTTAAGAAAGAATCACAGAATCACAGTCACAGAATCACAGAATGTTAGAGGTTGGAAAGGACCTTGAAATAATATTCTTATTTACAGATTACTGGTAATAGTAACTCTGGGAAAATAAATTAGACATTCAGATCTCCCCCTTTCATACATAGCCAGATTTATTCCTAAATGGAATATATTCAAAATTTCCAGTGGCATTTTAGCTGTTCATTAAAGTGTACTGTAGAATACAGTGACAATTTATTACACAGCTGTAAGAGCAGCAGTAACCATTATAAATGCAAATCTTCTGAGGTTTCTTTGACTATGCTTTAAATCCTTTTTCTTCCTTTTTTTATTTTCCCCCATGTTACTGTATCTAGTGGAACAGTGATTGTAGCAATCAGTAAGCAAGGACCCACCTCCTCCAACAGCTGCCGATATTGTAGTCTGTTTTGTACACCAGATGGGAAGTATGTGCAGGCTAAGATAACTGGCCACCTGTAAAATATCGTTCTAGGTATGTGTCAAACTGGCCAGTCGTATAGTCAGGAACAAAACGTGTCAGAAAAAGAAAGAAGGCAGCTGTACTGATCACCCACATCTGAAACAACATTTACTCTCACGGATGGATGCCCTTGTTTCAGGCAGAGTTGGGGAAGTATTGCTATGCAATACTAATGCATACAGAAAATTAATTTCTATACCTTTTGTGGTGGGTTTCCATGACACTTGGAGCATCTGATCTGACCTGTACTCTGGCTGCCACAGCAAAATCTTGCTGCTGTGGGTACCTCCATCTTGTCATACTGGTTCCGATCTCTAAAGGGCACTTGCCTCATTACTTGCAAATTTCTGTCTTGCAATATCTGTGCCCTGAATTTGGTGATGTGCTGCAGTGTTCTTGTGAGCTCAGCTCATCAGTGAACAGTGAGAGCCCCAGGTGACGTATTTGACTAACTGGCAGCTAATCAAGCATATTTGAATTTTGCATGTCACATATTGGCAGCAAACTGTTCACAACATATTCATAAAATACATTTTGAATTAACTTAAGAAACACATTTCAGGCAATGCTCATCACTTTACAGATCTGCAGGATGGTGAAGATGCTCATACACATCTGAAAAATTGTCTGTTGAATTATTCATTCTATTTTATCTCTTTTTAAAAAATTTTATTTCTTTATTTTTTTATCAAATAACAGACAGGAAATTTTCTTCCAAGAGTTCCATGGTTAATGTTAGTTATCAAAATGTTACAGCTAACTGCAAGTAATTATCATTTTTCATTATTTTCTCTTCCTTTTTTTGAGTATGAAATACCACTAATTATGATGTCTAAAAAGATTTCTACTTTTGTCATGTGGAATCAAATGGCATAAAGAGTCAAAGTATGTGAATATGATTGCTGCAAGTATTGTACCATACAGACAGTGAAAATGGCAAGCAAAGGCTTTATCATCTTGTAACAGGAACACTGAATAATTAGCCTAAGTTTACGTATTTTTATTAGGCAGGTAATTAGCATCCAGAGAATATGGTCTTGTGGAGATGACCTAGATTTTATTATTATATTGTACCATTCAGAAACAGACCCAGTTTCTGAACTACTTAGGTGAGCAATTACACAATGGAATTGTCCTCCTAAAATACATTGACAGTTACCAGAATTGTGCTTGCCACTGGGAAATTGCTCATACTAATTACCATCATTAGCTACTTGAATACAAAATATCTGCAAATGCTTGAGGAATTAGACGTGAAATGGATTCTCTTCTTTCAGGTCAGTTGTGTATGTATTTCTGAAGACAAGGGAACTGAGATTAAGCCTGTAATTAGGTTACAATTTTTTTTCATACATCTGCAAAGATTAATGTGAGATTTACATTTATAAACAGAAAATGTAGTTAGTATTTTTTTTTCATTCATAATACTTGGAGAATATTAAAGATATCCCAATAAAGATATTAAAGAATCACCTTTCCAATACTATAACCATTGATTGCTTAAAAAGAAATATCCAAGCAAATTATATAGCATAAGAGGCACGACATGGATCGCTTTTTGTGATTCACATCAGATTATGAGGACAGTGCTTAGCCAACATTTTCAGAGGACAGGTGGATTGCAGCTACAGGTTATAACCTTTGCTAGTTGACTCTAAGCACATATGGCAGGACTACTGCAGTTTAAGCATATTACCTGTGGAAATGTTTTGGTTTGTTTCTGACTACTTGTACATCTTACCTGTCACTTGTATTGGAAATCTGGGAAATGTTATCACTTCAGAAATATAACTATGTGTTTTAAACTTCTAATCTGACATCAAGTTATATAAAGCTTATTCCCTAGCCTATGTTTTCTCAACTTTCCGCTTAATGCAGGAATAAAACAAAGTTTAAAGCACATCAAACCTTATCAAGTGACCCCAGTTCTTGGAATGATTTCCCAGCTTAAGGTGTATAATGAGTGCATTTGAATGTTTTGTATGATCTGCATACCCTATTTACCCCTACATCCTTGAAAGCTCCACAAGAAGCAGCCCCAGTACAAAGGTCCATACATGAGTGCCAGAGTCACAGCACCAGCAGGTCTGATCAGTACCAGGTTTTTGCAGAGGAGCAACCTTTTAGAGGAATAGAGCCTCTACGATCCCTACCAACTCTGTTTCAAGATGTGGATGTTTAGCTGATGTATTTAGGTCCATGCTGGCAATCTTACAAGTCATCCTCTCCTTTCTTTATCCCACGCCTGGTGAGGCCATTTAGATTTGATGTAATATCTGTTTATTTATTTTTTAATTTTTTTTTCTTTCCTCCCAATCCTTCCAGGATATCCAGTGAACATTCACCAAAACTTCAGATCCGGAGCCACAGTTACCTGAGGGCAGTGAGCGAAGTCTCCATCAACAGGAGCCTGGACAGCCTGGACCCTGCAGGGCTGCTGACATCCCCCAAGTTTCGCTCCCGCAACGAGAGCTACATGAGAGCCATGAGCACCATCAGTCAGGTGAGTGACACACACCCGCAGCAGCCTGGAGAGCAGCTGCCATGCTGAGCACTGGCTGTGACCTTGCAATGAAAGAAATTTGATTTTGCTTTAAGTGGAATCAGGCTGTTGCATGCCACATGTTTTTCAAAACGTTTTTACAAAAACGGGAATGTTTCCGCACAGTCTTGGTTCTTAGAGGGTAACGCTTGGTAATACCATAACCTGCCCTTTGCAAATGGATGAGTGGCACAACATGCAAATTGTTTGAAGGAGCAGCCTCATTTTTTATTTTTCTTTTATTTTTCTTTATTTTCTTATCACCAATAGTAGGCGCTCATCAACAGTATCTTTAAACAGGGTTCTCTTAAGGATCTTGTGCTTAGAACCTGAAATCCATTCCAAAAATAGAACATGGTCACATGCTAAGTGAGATGCTAACAAAAAATGAAGTCTGTAGTATTGGAATTTCACTATTTTATTGGTATTTTATTATTTTCTTTATTCTACTGTATACATTCTTAACCCTATACACATCTGAAATTTTCACCTATATAGTAGAAATCTCGCAGTATATGTATTGAGTGCAACAGTATTATAAGCCCTGAAATTCTGTAAGATCTCTTAATGCTTATTCTGAACTGTAAAAAACCTAAATACCTTAGTGACACATTCAGTTTATGAGTTTTGGCATCATAAAATAGCCCATCTTTGCATATATACTTGTACAGTTGAATTGGTGAGGGACAAATCTGGAAAATATGCAGAAGTGCCAGCACTCCACGGGTCAATGGGCTAGCAGTTCACCTGCTAAATCCTCTAGCTCCTTGGTATGATTCTTGGCCTGTTTGCTTAGGTGGGTCATTTGAATAAATCACTTGAATAAAAGAATTTTCTTACATTAGTCCTGAAGTGCAGCAGGGCAGGATTTGTGGTGCCAGGTACTGGCCCTTTATTATTCACATATTACATCATTGCAATGTCAAAAAAAGCGCATGACATCACTGATGCCAGGACTTCAGCTGTGGCTGTAACAAATACATGTGCTATTCAGAATGGAACTGTAGTCTGAATTTCTGCAATATTCGATGTTTGGACATTGCAACCTCAGAGTATTTGCTGGTGTATTTTATAGTGAGGCACTTCGCACAGGGTATGGGCTGTTCCTCTAGAAGGAGGGTCAGGATGTATCTAGGAGGAAACAGCACTGAAGTCCAGTTTTCAGAGGCAACTATATGAACATCAGGTTAGATTACTTACGTAGCAGGGCACCTAACACTTACACAAAGCTGTCTGCCAAAGTGTGAATGTTATTTGCCAATACAAAGAAGTAGGTGTATGTTTTTAAAAGCATTAATTCAGAGATATTTATTTGGGGATATGACTGTAGGATGTTCTTTATGATGTTCTATCCACTAGTTTTCCATGATCTTTTAAGCAGTTTCGTTTTGAAAAGATATGTTCTGCTTTTCAAAATTTCCCTTTCCATTTATATGTACAAATACTCAGCACAATGTTTTCCATGGTAAAAATCCTGGAAAAGAATTTCCAATGGTTTTTTTTCTACCACCTTAACATAGCCTTATTTTCTCGTGCAATCTTGGCTTTTGCATGCTTGAAAACTAATAAAATTCTCCAGTGATGATTTCCGTGTGCATGTTTCCTGTAGTGATAATGATTGTGCTTTAATGCCAAGCTCAGGGCTCTATTCTCAGTTTAGAAACATGAGCATCCATTGCTAATTAAGCCAAGATAAATGGTTTCAGGGTTTGTAATACCTGCAGCAAAGTCGCACGTTTTTTGAATGTTCTTTAACCCTCTATGAGTGCAAGTCTTTGTCACCACCTAGTGTCTGCTCCACAAAGGGTCTAAGAATTCCCTTGCCTCTCTCACAACCAAAGGAGTCAGCCCAGAGATGTAGTTATACATTTTTCCTCTGCAGCAAAGCTGGTTCCCTTATCAGCCTCCCCTTCCCAACTGTTGGTTACCTCTTCTACCCTCAAACCTCCCAAACCCTTGGGTTTATCACTGTGTTTGTCTGTGGCTTGCGCTGATTGTGTGCTGGGGTTAAGCCTGTCTTCTTTTTCATCATTCTTCTCACTGTCCAAAGAAAGAGTGATTTTTGGTTTTCAGTGCAGTGGTCATAAGGGCTAGAGGTTCAACCTCTGCTATGGACTCAACGTAAGATAAAGCAGGTGCTGCTATGAGGACTCCCAGATTCCCACCAGTCTCAGCAAGTACAAAGAGTATAAACTCTCCTGAATCTCTACCTAAAGCCTCAGTCTCCCCTTTTGGGACTTCGGTTTAGCAGACTGAGGGGAGACCTTATGACTCTCTACAACTACTTGAAAGGAGGTTGTAGCGAGGTGGGGGCTGGTCTATTCTCCCTAGTGGTGAGTGATAGGACAAGGAGAAATGGCCTTAAGTTGCACCAGGGGAGGTTCAGATTCGATATTAGAAAGAATTTCTTTACTGAGAGGGTTGTCAGGCATTGGAACAGGCTGCCCAGGGAGGTGGTTGAGTCACCGTCCCTGGAGCTGTTTAAGAGACGAGTGGATGTTGTGCTGAGGGACATGGTTTAGCGGTGTTGTTAGGGCTAGGACGAAGGTTCGACTTGATGATCTTGAAGGTCTCTTACAGCCAAAACTGTTCTATGATTCTATGATTATTTTTTTCCCCTAAAACTTTTGCTTTGTAAAATGTGATGTGTTTGTGTGCCATTCACCTGTTCTTCATGTGTGAAGGGACTTTTTAACAGCTGTTGGCCATTGTGCCACTGTAGCTTGTGTTTGTACAGGGTAGGCTGGTGCATGGGATGTACTGAACTTGCCCAGTCTTTGCCTGCAGGTGAGCGAGATGGAGGTGAATGGTCAGTTCGAATCTGTCTGCGAGTCGGTGTTTAGTGAACTGGAATCTCAAGCAGTGGAGGCTCTGGATCTGCCCATGCCAGGCTGCTTCCGCATGAGGAGCCACAGCTACGTCAGAGCCATTGAGAAGGGCTGTTCCCAGGATGATGAGTGCATATCACTGCGGTCCTCATCTCCTCCACGTACAACCACCACAGTGAGGACCATCCAGAGCAGTACTGGTGAGTAAAAAGGGAAATCCAGAGGGGTGGTGGAAAGGGAAGATACTTTTCTGTGCAGCTCCATCAGATCAGTGATGAGGTCTTCTCTGTCAGACATCAAACCTGTAAGAGAGTCTGTGTTTGGCCAAGGAGCTAGACAGACTAATCAGCCTAAAACCGTGCACAGAACAAGGCTGATGCAGTCGTGATTAATTCCTACATCTAAGCTAATTTATTTGGAGGTAAAAGCACATAGAAGGGAAGTCCAACCAAAGTCATGTCTCCTTTTGCTCTCCTCCCCAAAAGAACAAACACTGTTTGGCAAGGCTGAACAAGAAGGCTCTGGGTTAGCAGTTCTGCTGTCTTTTACCAGCAGAGGAAGGTCCCTCTGCTGAATTTTTCTGGAAAGAGGAGGTATCTTTGTCTTTTCTAAAAGCTACAAGTTGTTGGATGTGATTTTTAATGGTTCAGAGAGACTTTTACAGCTCTCTAGGCCATATCTCAGAGGTGGGGATGAAGAAAAGGTGATGTCTACAGGTCAAAACATGCGTGTTCATATTCTACTCTTATTCCTTCTGCAGTTCAAACTATCCAAGCCTTGCAAAAGGAAGAGGTTTAGGTCTACATGTGAGACTTCGAAACCTCCCTTTTAATGTTTGAGGTTGCTTTACTTTTGGAAATAACGTTCATGAACTCCACATTCTGTCACCAAAATTAGAGCTGAAGGGGAAGAAGAAACAAGCCAGGAACCAAAATCCAAATCTCATTCAGGAAAACAGGAAACAGGAGCCATTACGTGTGTGTGCTCTTCCCTGTGGGAGGATGAGAGAAGGCCTCTTTCTTTTGATTTCTCTGCATCCATTCCACTAGTTTATATGAGCTTCATTTACTATTCATATTCATGACTAATATTGACCATTATAAGTATTTCACTGTACCTACTATCTGTTTTCCTGGTTCTTTATTTTCTGTTTTCTGTACTCTAAACTTTTGCCTTTTTGTGTGTTATCTCACAGGTGCAGTTTTTTTATGCCTTGTAAGTTCCTTAGCTCTCACTCCAGTCTTTTTTAAAGCCACTTGTCAATTGGTTTATGTCATAAAACGACACATGCAATCCTTTTACCAAAATTGTCCAGTTTATTTAATGGATTTTTCTAAAAATATCAAGTTTAAGTACTCTTGGAAATGCACTGGCAGTACATCACAAAGCATCAAAGCATTTTTAACAAATGTTGCAGAACAGTTCTCATCTAAATCACTAACCCTTGAGGAATAGTATTCATTTCTGCTGTAGGAGTAGTTCTTGCATGCATACGGGTTTTTGCCCCACACCACAAAGACAGGATTTACATAGGGTGTGTGTTACTTCATTTTACGGTATTAGTTTGTGTGAAATTTATTCTGAGGCAAAAGCTGAAGGGTGGGAGTTTTCAGGGATTTTTCAGTGTGCATTTGCCTTTGTTAGACCGACTTGGATATCTCAGAGTGGTTTTTCAGTTCTTTGACAATGGCTTTGTTAGCACTTCTCCTTTTTCAAAATAACTGTATTCGTTAATATAGAAGAGGATAACTATTTATTTTTTAATTATCTTTATATAAGAGCTTGTTTCTGTCACTTAGAAAAATGGTATCTCTGGTTGAGGATGATGGTGTGTAAATGGCATTATAGATCAGCCAAAAACACTGGAAAACCCAAAAGAGGAAAGCCATTATTGTAAACTCTGTCTTGTTTATGCTCCTTTTTTTGTAGTACAACAACAAACAGAGGCCTGGTCTTTTCTCTGGGAAGCTGGCTTTATTAAAAAAATCATACGAATAAAGCTATGTTATTGAAAAATGTAATCCAGCAAGTCTATCTTGGGTTACTGCTTCTCTAGTCAGCCCTTAAAATGCAGAGAGAAGAATGATTTGCAGCCCTCTCTCTGGACATCCATAGAAGCATTTAAAGACTGCTGTAGGTATCTATTATCTGCTCTGGGAATGTTACTGAGTTATCTTTTTCATGTTTTAATTTGCACTGGTAGCATTTCAGACAGCTTGTCTCTTTTACTACCTGACTTCTATGCCACTGTCCATTTAATGAGGATTAGAGCTAATTCCATCCAAAAGTATCTATATTGACTACCTTGCTCTTGCCTGTGACTGGCTCACAGAAGAGAAATAACGTGAAGTGTATCATTGATGGTTTCTATTAATACCTGCTTCAATAAAATGGGAAATGGCCCAACAGCTAGACAGATGTGAAGTACCTTAGACTGACCTCCACTGAGGTGATTTTTCAAATGCTTTTGTGGGAGATAACAGCACAGTTATGACCTAAACTACAGATTTAACATCCCCAAATGTGATAGCTGTCCTCCTGCCCCAAAAACACCTTTGCCTGTTCAGCCAGGCAAGGTTCTTTTCATCAACATTAGCAACTCCTCCAGGGACCTGCTTTTCATTCACTAATGCACAAAGCTGTCTTCATACACTGGTACTGGGAATTTCTCCGACTGTTGGAAGCCCAGAAGAATGCCAACTTGATGATGATGGATAAGGCAAGAGAGCTGTCTGTCCACTGGATTCAAAATTATTCCTCCAGAGCATTGACCCACATGTTTCCAGGGCATCTGGATAAAAGTACTAAACAAGCACTAACCACAACAATGACACTCACCTCTGCCTGCTAGCCTAATGCTACAGTGGTTGCAGCCTCAGGTTTTAGTTTCCTTTTGGCAGTTTGGTGTTGGCAGTTTACTTCTGAAATTAGAAATACATCTCTAGTGGCATAGATGTTCAGTTCCTGAGGCTGTGCTCAGCCTAAATCTAAACCCAGTGCTAACATGCTAGCTCAACAGCGGGTCACTGACAAACTGGTGGCCTCTTCAGCCTGTGCTGGTGTTGATGCTATCACGGCAATGCTGTGGGGACTGTATCTGGCTGAAACTGAGCCCAGGTGTGAAAGTGAGGAGTGTAGACACAAAGCTGTTGTCATCAGTGAGACAAAATGTAGTACTGTGAGTGGGGAAAAAAAAAATCCTAACCTCACCAAAGTGAAGTTTCTGCATGTATTTGGGAGGCGAGTACTTTGTTCATAAGGCAATCTTGTATGTGAAATGATGTTTTATCCTTGTTTTTAAATGAAAGGTTTTGAAACAAAGAAAATACAATCTCACCACTTTATCTGGAGATAGAAGTAAGTGCCGTGTCACAACTTCTTCATGCCTTGAAAGCTAAGCAGTTGAGAAGGTCCATTCACCCTCCTATTTGCTTGCTCAGTGTCAGTCATACACTTGGAGGCACCGACCCTGGGAGCAGGACTGTGCAGGCTGGGAGCTACAGCAATTCTGATGTGCTGGCATACGTTATATACCTGCACTAAAAATTAACATCCATGTAATTTGGTCTTTTCAGAAGAATTTAATGAGCTGTGAGTTATTACATAATTTGATCCCAGGTTATTTGCAGCTGCAACAACCATTGTAGCTGAAACTCTTCAGCCAATAGACTCGGTCACTAAATAGGTAGCCTTTTAACAGTTCTAAAAGTCTGTAAATCATTTCAATGAGCTTAAAGAATACAGTAATTAGGAAGCAATGAAATTTTAAAGTACTCTAAAGAACATCTTTCTCCCACATTTTTTGTGTGTATGTTTCTAAACCATGCCTGTGCAGCTGTGCACGTTCCTTTGCTGCAAACAAACCTTATGACATTGTGAGGGCTCAGGCATTAGCACATGTGGATACATAACTGAAATTGGATATGTTTAATTTGAAAATGACATCTCTGTAACAGAGCTCAAATAGTAACATCAGAAAAACTTCACTAGACTCCAATAGTATTTTCTTAATATCTATCCTCTATACAGTCAGATAAACAGGAATTTTCAAGTTATCTGCAGCAATGCCATCTGGTGATTTACAGTAATATTACACTTATGCTTAAAAGCAAAACACAAAAAAATACCAAGGAAATCACGCTGTGTAGCCAGCAGGTTAGAGAAGGACTGAGAGTTACCACAGTATATGCTAATTATGGTGCTTCAGCTGAGCAAGCTGTTTTCTTTCTGTTCATTGGAACATCTGACTGTGAGAGGTCAGGTATTCTGTAGAACATCTCTAAGGGGCTGCCTAACCAATTAAAAAAAGAAAAGAAAAAAAATGAAAGAAAAATGCAAACAACTTTAAAAATAGACTTGAGCAAGGCAGAAAATAAAATCAAATCCTGTGGAGAAGGAAGCTGTAACTGACTGTATGCCAGCTGTGTCCAAGCCCTTTTGGACTCCTCAAAGCTGTCCTTTCAGAGGCTGTTCTGTTGAAAAGAAACAAAGAATTAGGATTTCAAATTTGATTTCCAGTTGAAGCTAAGATTGGTTTCTGGATCTGTACCAAAATAAAGATATTTCTGCAGAAGGTCTGAAGAAATATAACTAAGCTAAGGCTTTCATGCAGATGTTCAATCTTAAAATAGATTTGAAGAGTGCAGAAAACTGTTTGACAAAGAATTTACATGGTTCATTTCCTCTGTTTCCTTGAGCAATCCTGAAATGCAGCCTGCCTCTGGATGCACTATCAAATTGCTTAAACCAGCACTTAAAAATATTTTCCTTTACTAATGAGGAGCTGACCTTGGAGGAGAACACTGTTTCCAATTTCAGAGGCATCTGACTGTAGCTACAGCAAGTTTCGTTTTGTCTATCCCAGAAGTCAGCTTTATGAATGATATCACACCAAAAAAAACCCTTGTGTATGAAGCCAGTGGAAGTTTTTAATGAGAGATACTCAGGACAGAGCTCTCACTGGAACATTTCTAACTGACTTAAAGCATGATGCAAGGCACTCATGGAAATTTTTCTGGTAATCAGGGCTCAAGAAGGACCAGGACTGAGCTGTGAGAAAGAGTCAGTCATGGAAAAGCTACTCAAACATTTGGCAAGTTGCACTAGCTCGGTTTACAGGTGGTGTAGTTTTATGCCAAATGAGAACAGGAATTGAAATAAGTTTGATAAATTTGATCCTACCTTCTGGATATAAAGTCTGTGTGTCCTGAAGACTCACGGAACTTAGTGGTCTGAAAGACTGGGATTACTGGAATAAATATTACACAGGCTCCTACTTTAAAAATACTTAGTAGTTACAGCTGGTTTGCAATTTAAGTGATGTCAAGTAGTGGACTGTATTAGATAAGTTTTTCATCAGCCTCCCTGGTGGTGCTGCCTCTTGTCTCTCTGTGATTATGAATATTGAATTTAAACTGTTTCATCCTATCTGAGACGTTGCCCAGACCTGGAGAGAGACAATCTCTGGCGTTCCCTCTGGGGCTTGGTGACTTTGGTTTCTATCACAAGTCCACTTTCCCTCTCAGCACTTCAAGAAAGTGCTAGGTCCTTGCAAAATATCATTTTTTGGGAGAAGAAGATCTCTTAAGAGAAATCTATATAATTCTATGAAAAGAATTTTAACAAGGTTGTTCATCTAGTAGCAGCAAAACTAAAAAGGATGCTGTAATTAGTTACATTAAATGTAATTTTTCATTATTTTCTATTCTCAATTTCTTTACAGGGATGAAAAATCATATGGGAGCTCTTTGCGTATGTCTACATGGAATGTGCCTAAATTTATTCTGACATTAATTAGTTTTCGTTTATTATACAGCACACACTATATTGATAACCATTGCAGGTGATCAGACTTATATAGTTCTCCTTAAAGGAGTACAGGTCATGTTTGGATTTGAGCTATGCTTTTGCTTCAGACGAGGCGTGTGTTATCAAATGCACCACTTGCTGGAGATTGTTGTAGGAGTGTCCAGAGCCCCAGGTAGATGAAGACCCCCTGGAGTACTAAGGCACTGAGACAACCTTGGTCCCACGGTTCTGCACCCCACTCCTGCTGGTGTGGATGTACTTTTTGTAAGTACCCCTGATGGAGCCTGCAAGCCATGCGTGCCTGAGCAGATTAAAGCACCTGAATGTCCAGCACCTAGCTGAGACAAAGTATCACTTGATTTACTGTAACAAATGTACAGGAGAGTATTACAAGCAAAACAGTAATTTGAAGGTTGCTGTGTTGACTGAGCACTGCATGCCTCAAGTCTCATTAGCTGAGAATTTACTGGTTTTTAAGCCTATAAAACACAGAACCTCAGTGGTTTTGCCACAATCCAAGAAGCAGCAGCTAAATCAACCATCTCTTTGGCTCAACGCTGCAAGGCAAGACTGCCCTTGCTGTCAAGCTTGGGCTGGCTGACAGGTCTACCTCAGGTAGAGGCAGCAGTTTAGCTGGTGTGTGTCCTAACAGTGAGGTGCTGGGCCAGGCTGCTGTGACTTCAGGAGCTCTGACCTGGCAGCTTGGTATATGTGCATTTCTGGGGACAACGTTTTCTGACTTGGAGGCTGGAGTAAGAACCAACCCCCTTTGAAATATGCCTGGAATCACACCTCAAGGAAGCAGGTTTCCCATAGCAGTGGCAGCTTGTAATTGCAAGCTAATGGGTAGAATGCACAGCAGAATATTAAATAAAGTGACAGTACATTTCCGCTTGCAAATTGTGAGAGGATGGTAAAATCTTTATCCAAAATGTTGTTCTAGGGAATGGGCATTGTTCTAAAACAATAGAACTCTGAGTATTAGGGATACATTGTACCTTAGCTGAGATGCCAATAACAAATGAAGGGCAAATAATTCAATATTCACTTTATGGAGAAATACAACAAAGACTAGAATCTTTTCCTTGTTCTGGCTTATTTCCAATGCAATGTTTTCATGATGGCAGTGACAGAAATGAGCTGAATCAGTAAGCTGAAGACACGCTCCAATGTATATAATGCGATCACATTTTCAGTAATAATTCCTGCCATTTTCCTAAAATAGATTTGTGTGGTGGCTTTTAACTACAATTGTCTTTTGGGAAGCAAGACTTAGGCCTCTTCCCTGAAGGGGCTATGCTTAATACATCCAATGTGTAAAAATAACACAGGTTGTTCTTTTTAATGTCTGCTACTGTCCAGTCCTCAGCAATGTGGTGCAACTCACCTGCAGCATGTTGTACAGCATTCCCTTAAGACAAACCAGAATCTTTTGGTTGTCCTTAGTGACTGAGTGATTTTGGATTTTCAAAAAGCTAAGTAAATCTTTTTAATAAGTTGGTTTAATGAGTACAGCTCTGCAAGGCCCCTCTTGTATTGGAGCAATTCGTTTGGAGCTGTTGTATTTCATTATGTCAGTAACTCCCATTTCAGAGCTCAGATATGATGCATTAGGTACTAGATCCAGTAAATAATTGCATATCTTTGTGTTTCCTAAATACGTGTTTACGCAGCAGCTTACAGTAATTGGCTCTTTAAAGCTATGGTGAACTGCGGGGTGTGTATATTATTAAGCACTTTTTGAAACAGAGACTGCCTTTTTTTCTTTAGTAATACCACAGATAAACTCAAAGGAATCGTGGCAGCGAAGAAATCTGGACATTAATAAAAATTGCAGAAGCTCTGAAGTATCACAGCGATGTGATTTACTCTTTTTATTTCTTGCTGTTACACTGATCTTACTGCACTCATTCTTACAATGCTCAATAACAAAGCACAAGGCAACTTAACTACGGGGATCTGGAAAGTGCCTAATGTTATTTTGCAAAGAGGGACAGTCTAGCTGCCATCAGAGTCTAATACTCCTTTTTCTCAAATGCACACTGTAGGCAGATGCTAGTAATCTGTTCTAATGCCACAACCTTTGTCTGGCCTCTCCAGGGGTAAGTGGATGTATTGGGCTTTAGAAATTGTTTTCCCTTACTGAATTTGGCTTTGGTCAGATGGGAGAGTGCTAAATTGCATGCCATTTAAAATGCAGTAAGCCATCTAAGCAGAACAATTCCTAGTTGCTTTGATCAGGGATTTGAGCTAAGCTATCAGAGGAGAGGGAAAAAAGGATAAATAACATCACAGAACCCTCTACTGTAACAGATCTCTTGCTTGTTCTATTGAGAAACACACCTACTCTTGTCTCTGCACAGTCAAGACGATGGTGGCTTGATAACCATTCTCTTTGCTGTAATGATTTTTCAAATTAATTCTGTCTTTAGCTAAACTGAAATGTAGATCTGTATCCCTCTGGGAAGGCCTAGATGGAAGTCAGAACATTGTAATAGTATAACAAATTAAATGCTAGGAGACTCTTTGTTTAAACAAAGCAGGCTATTTCTGTTTTGAAATTCCTTGCACTCAATTTCTTTAAATTATTTTCTCCTAAGCTTTCTTAAGAGTCAAATAAAACGATTTACACCTGTGGCAGAAAAAAACCCCAGGATCTTAGTAGGCCAAAAATAAACAAGCTATGGATAAAACCCAATCCATCCAGGAACTAGGAATCCTGATCTGACTGCCTCAGGAAGTCCTGATAAAATCTGCTGCTTTCCATTTTGCATAAAGGGTAGTTTACACCCAAGTGACAGAATTAGCTGTTACCTGGTGGCATGGCCTTACACTGCTTTATCTCACACAGTTCCCTGAACTGTCATCTGACATTTTACCATTTGCCTCCTTTTTTTTAGAGAAAAAAAAAAAAAAAGGAGGAAGCAAGGGAAGAAGGTATTCAGAGAGATGGAGATGGGGTGAGGGGAACCCTTTCATATGTGCTGGGAGCTCTGGTAGTGAGGTTTGCAAGGCTGCATGCTCTGATGTAGGTGAAGCCAGTTCAAGGGAGATGGCTCTGTGCTTATGCACGTCACTTTATGTCATCCTTTGGGATGCTGCTGTGGGGAAGTTATATCTTATAAAAAGTGATACACAGCTAGGATCAAAATGCTTATTTTCTTTTCAGAAAAAGGGAGACAAATATGGAGGAAGATCATCAATTAAGATTTCCAATACAGGCATTCACCCTTCTCAAATCTTCCTCTAGGACTTTACCCAGCTGAAAAGCTGCATCACGTTCACGCAAAAGTGTTCAGTGTCGTTTTGTGTAAATGGGTGGTTGTGTTTAACTTCTCATCAGCTTCCTGCGGGGCTAATGCTTGAGCAGTCACTCCCTGTCTACACAGACTCTGCAGCACATGAACATCTGTTCTGGTGTCATGTACTTCCACAGATTACACATGTCATTATGAATGAGAACACCCTCCTGTAATCTGATTTACTTTCCCAGTCATCCCCCTTTCTGGACTTTAAATATGTGCTGCAGTTCTGAGATCCTTTTCCTGTTCCCGTCAACGCTTACTGAAAGTCTAAGCATATATGTCACTTATGGAGAATATGTAGAGCTAAGTTAGTTGAGAAGACTTGAGCTGCGTCCAAAGATATGTCTTATGTTCTGTGAGCTTGGGTAGGATGGTTGAGTAACAGCGAGAGGGTGAAGGGATGCTGAGCCTGAAAGTATGTGGCTGGGTTTTTTTAATTTAATAAAATATAATATCTCACCCTACGGGTGACAGACACCAATGGAGAAAGCATATATCTGTAAATAATTAGGAATCAAAGCAGTTTTTACTTATAATATTATACTATTTTTCCAGTTCAATGTAATTTGCTTCACTTTAGGGCAGAGTTTGATAGTTAAGACAAAAGTGAGAAGTGACAAAAGAGGAGGGAGAAGGACAAGGAAGAAACTGATTTTGAGTAGCAAAATGAGTTCAGAATAGTTTTGTAAAACAGAAGTGTATCCTGAACCTCAAAGATGATTCATTTCAACAAAACGTAAATAGTAACACCTTTTCCTGTGTGAGTAGTTGATGGTGAGAAATAGATGCATAGAGTTTTTAACCTGAGTTTTTCCAAAATGCTTTGTCTTCTCTTTATTCCTTCTTCACATATGACTTGGTGTGCAGACTAGATGGAGATGGTGTGCTATGTAGCACGTTTTATTGCTGTTTGATCTCTCAGTATAGTCAGATTTTGATACTTATTTTAGAACATGTTTTGTGGTACTGATGAGTCTCCAGTTTCCCTGCAAGCAGGAGATAGAGAGGGATATGATATGGTCATCAAATTAATGGTATCTGAAATCCCTTTATTGAGTTCAAAAGGCTGGCAAAACTAGCGAATGGAAAACAATGAACATGACAGATAAGAGTAGGCACCGGATAGAAAGTTTAAGTAGCTGTGGGATTTCGTGGGACCACAGCAGCAGTGCTGGAATTACATCAAGTGAAGGGTAATGCTTTCCCTCATCTGTTTTGCAGATACATTTTTTTTAATATTTTAAGTACAATATTGCAGATCAGAGCAGCCTGTTCAGCTGCAAAAGTGAGACAGATCTTTCTTTTCCTGCAAACTTTGCTCGAGGTTCTAAGTGTAAAAGGTGCTGAGTGTCCTCAGCTGCCAGCACCATAAAATCAGCTCATAATTTCCATATGCCTAATGTCACTCAAACATCTGGCTCCTCTATTTCACTGCAGGTGCATTTACAACCAGAAAAGTCTGGGTCAGGAGCATGAATCTGTTGGGATGTAGTTTATGGTATTTTTTTAGAAGTTACAAATATAAACGTTTTGAGTCCTTTTTCTGTCAAAAGCTTAAATTGTGCAACCAGATCCTAGAGAATAATAGAGAAATGGCTTGCAAAACATAACTTTTGGCAAATCTTTTCAAATGCTGGGGTTTTTTTCATTAAGTTGCTAGAAAAGATGAGATCCTGGGAAATGTCAGTGAGGTAAATATTTACACTTTCCCTATGCTGTAGTGGCAGACAAATTTGCAGCACAAGAAAAACTGATTTTTACCCAATGTTAAGATGGTTTCTGTCACGTTTATAAATAGAAGAGACAGAAGGGGCAGCTGTGTCTTTCCTTCCACTCACACAGTTAGCAAGATCATGCTCAGCAGAATGAGATGCAGAAATACAAGGTGTCTTGCATCTGTTATCCATAATATCGTATTGTAAATTGACCACAGCCACCATATTTCATATACATGTGCTAAATTAGGATAAAAGAAGACCACCCATTGCAAAACTAGCATGACTCCTTTAAAGAGATTATTTCTATTTGTATTACAGTCAAGTGCACTTCTGGCAAACCATCTGTGTTTTCTCCTGCTCATCATGTTAAGTTTGGTACATGTGTGTCCTTTGCACCACCTTTGCAGAAGTGGTGAAAAAAACCCTAACTTTGCCCAGCTGCTGCTGATAAGGAGGGGAAGGCTTACTCCATCTCCAGATGGCTGCCTCTTCAGCATGCGTGGAGAGGAGTCAGGGACCCTTTTAGGGTATCATTCTGGCCAATGCCCATGCAGAAACACAAGGAAGAAAGTCTTTTCATCCCAAGCCAGAACCCGTGTAATTGCAAAATATTGCCAATTACTGTCATTAATCTCCAAAAATAAACAGTGTGGTTATCAAACAACATCAGTGGAGTAATTGGGAACATGGGACATTAGTCATGGGTGCAGGATTAGGCACACCCACCTGGTCTAGGCTTCTTGGTTCAAAACCCACTTTTCTTTTTCTCACTTGCAACATGATACTAATTTATTTGGGGCTTGAGGCATTGTCAGTGTCTGGTACTGAAACGTACTGGCTGCATTGGCATCATGTGGCGTCATCTTGTACTTCTGTTTTTTTCTCCCAAAAAGTCTATAATTGATATGGGAGCATGACATTATGCTTCTTGGGAGAGAAAAAGAAGCCCAGGGAAATTATTAATTCAATCTGTCAGCAGTATCTAGCTCTTTCATATTGTTATGAAAAACATTTCACTTGTAAAATAAAACTGGCACATTTGCTTTTTGATGATGTAGCAGGAAAAAGCGGGTATCTTTCTACTGGAGCAGTTTGCAGAGATTTTGCAAAATCCAAATTAGCATACATCTGCCTTAAAGTGCAGTAAGTTATGAAGTCAAATAGGGAAAAGTGTTGTGTTTCTTAAATGAGCCTAAGTAAAAGGAAGTTCATATTGCAAAAGTGGTAATATCATTAAACAATTTTGTAGAACAAGATCTGCAAATGCTTCATGTGCTGCCAATGCACAAGTCATCTGCCAATCAGCTTTCCGCTATTCACTTTTAGCTACTCACTTCAGCTGCTTTGCTGATTCTTATCAGCTTACCTGCTTAAAATGTGGTTTTGTAAAGAACTTCTAACTTTATGCACTTTGATTCATCTTTACTCTCACTGCAGATTTCTGATTCTGTCTCCATTGAATCTATATTGTAATACTTGCTGATGTTGAAGGCAATTGGCATGTCTTCTCCTAGCCTTGTATTTACACTGTGATTTCTCTGGCTCAGTCCCTGATGACTCCCCACAACAATCAAGCCCGAGCTGTTTGCCATACTTGGCAGAAGTGGTTAGTTAATGAAGATTTGTTTGAGGACAAACTGAAGCTAATGAGATAGCTTATTTATTAAATAAAAAATGATGTTTAGTAAGCTGTATCTGATGACCTCATGACATTCATGTCAGTCAATGATTTTCCTAGGCCATTTATTCTGATTTTTACAGATAATGGCTCTGCAAGCATTCTGTAATACTGCTTTGGAGAAAACCAGTGACGTACCCATACTTGTTCTTATGATGTATCCATACTTATTTTTATCCCATAGATCTTTATCATTCACCAACCTATAAAAAATGTAGATATCTTTTAGTCTGTCAGCCAGCAATACCTCCAGCAGTCAGACAACAGACTTTTCAATTGACATTTTCAGAAAACTTGAGGAACTACCATCCAGTAATGCATAACTATGTATTGCAACAACCTTTAAAGGCTGCTGTCTGCCTCCACCTTAAAGATGTAAATTAGAATATCTAAAAATTATATTACATGAAAGTATTTGCTGTATCTGGGCTGTTGGTATGTACAGCATAAATAAAGACATTTCTAGGGATGAACTCCCAGACAGTGACCCAGATGCCCGTTACCCGTCAGTTATGGCAGATATATAGATAGAGCTGTGGTTGTCTCAAGGCCTTTAATTGAATTTCCACCTCTGCAACCAGTTCTTGAATACAGCTGCTTTCTCTGGAATAGCATCCATTAAAGCTATATTTTACATCTGCTGAAAGTGTTATTGCATAGTGTTACTGATCTGCAGCTCTCCTGACTGTGCACCTGCCTATTAATCACTCAGGTCTGTAAGAGTCATTTCCTCTAAAATTTGCCTATATGTTAATTTTCTGGTTCCCCCCATTTACACTTTTCCAGTGAGCATGAAGGGGAGCTCTCTGCATTCACAGTCAAATGTGCTGTTGGACAAACTGGGCAGCTCCAGCAGACAACTGTCATTGCTGGCCAACGAAAGGGTTACATGGAAGGCTGCAGGAAACAAAGAGGAGAAGACAGTGTTACAGCTCTCACAGCTTGAGAGATTTTTCTGGGCCCCTACTAGTACTTCATATTTTCTTTTTCCTTGTTTTCTTTTTTATGTTTTAATTAGTGATTATTTTAGCAGTTCAAATTACAGTGAGGCCATCTCAGCAGACTGGATGGCTTGTAGTAGTGCTGGAGCTAAGATCACCCACCCAGTCATGAACCATAAAGCCGTCATGTTTGCAACATCTATAATAAAAGAAATGTGGAGAATTAGCAGAACAAACTGCATTTAAGGAAAGATCATTGCTAATCCTGAGACATACTAAATGCAGTGCTTTTTTTCTTACCCTTTTTAACTGCATATAATTATCTTTCAGATAAGCTGTCCCTTTTCATAGCTTCTTGCTTTTGTTTCCTTTTCCTTTGATTCCATTTCGTATTGCTAATTCAAATAATTATGTAACAGTCTCTGATTTTTTGGGAAAGAGGCACACTGAGAAGTTTTCTGCTTGTGTAGCGGTGCTCAGAGTTCCTCTGTTACCTAACTCAGCTGTTAGCCCATGGGCGAGCGGTGCCAACCAATCACAATTTCACTGCTGCTGTTTCACTGCACTCAGCAATGTTAGGGGCAATCCCCCCTTCTCATTAGGCTGCGTAGTCTATTCCCTGTTTGTGTTAATGAGTCATTTGTGTCTTTGCTGAGTTATTATTTCATCTTATTAGTACAATCTCTACTCAAATTAGGTAGCAATGAGCAAGTAGTGCTCCAAGCCATGAGTCCCACGCTTAAACAAAAGCTCGCAGTCAGGGAAGGCCTGTTGTGTTGGTAAAAATACAATAATTTGATTCACAGCAGTGTGGTTGCTTTTGTGACAGGACAGAGTTCAGGTTATGCTAGCAATGAACTATTGAACGGGGGTTGCCTTACAAGAATAGCATGTGAGATTTAGAGGCTTCTTATAATGCAACTTGACAGGGATGAATGCATGTGTAAAATTCAATTATTTTACTTCTTGAAATGAAAACTTCCATTAAACGGAAGCTAGTGGGCTACTGAGGAAGTGCTAGTAAGGCATTCCCAATATATCCTTCCACTGTCTAACCTTTGGGGAGAAAAATTAACAGGTTTATAGAGCTTCATCGGCCACATCTCCATTTTTCTTGAAGAGGATCTTCATTTTGCATAGACTAGATCAAAAAAGCAGATTATGCAAGAGTGTTCCTTTTGGCCACTTGAGGAATTTAACAGTAGAATAATAGCTAATTCCTCCTCCTGCATGTAATTATGGCAAATTCTGCTGAGAGGATAAATTTTCTCCAGTCTCCGTTCTCCCTTTATCTAATCA
>NW_009736017.1:32104-107053 GCF_000703405.1 Apaloderma vittatum | reverse complement strand
CAGGAAGCTTTGCCAGTAATCTGACTGGCTCAATTCCACTTCATGATTGGTCTTTTACAAAAATCTCTTTTTGAACAAGTTGTTACAAATCCAGTACAATTACAGTATATTGTGTTCTTTCAATGTATAGATTAAAAAATTTAAAATTAGTGGGCAAAAGTAAGGCCAATATGTCTTACAGATGCATGTGGCATCATCCATGTGGCATCATGCGTGCATTCAGATGGATGTGGCCAAAAGTCAAGTTTTTTTGATAACTGCATGTGTGTATGTTTGTTTATCTCACTTGTTGACTCCAGGGAGCTCTCATCTCATTAATGAGTCAGAGTTGGCCACAAAGATCTGCTACAGCACAAGATACAAAACTGTTAACTAGGTTTAAACTAAATACAATTTCCTTCACAAAAATTAGGTTGATAATAACAGCAGCAGTGTGAATTAAGCCTAGTTCTGATATCTGAGAAGTTATAAGCTAATCCCTTTTTTTTCTCATGTACCCTGCCTGAAATGTTAAAAATTCTTATTGAACACTGAAAGGAACACTGTTTCCTTAGCTAAAGTGAATTTTGCCCTGAAAAAAAAAAATCCTTGATAATCCTCTTTGCATCTCAGAAGTAAATCCTTTGTTTCACATCTTTTGAAACTGAGCCACTGAGGATATCAGTGAAATCACAACAAATTCATGCAGGTGTGCTTAGTGCTAGTTCCTTTAGAGGCTGCGTGCCTGAGGGGCTGCCATGTGTGACCGTGCCATGCTGTCGCTAGCAGCAGCCAAGGCACACATCCAAATTTCACAGCCACAGCAAGTGCTGAGGACAGACAGTTCCAAGGAGCGAAGTTCATCGGGGTGTGAACTGCAGCACAACACGAACCTTGCCAGCGTGCCCTTTGTCTTTCGCATTTCTGGAAATCATGGAACTGCCATGATACCATCATTCTCCTCATTTGCAAAAACAAAAAATGTTCTCACAACGTTTAGAAAAACAGAAAGGCGTGCTTGGAAAGTAACAACTAGCAAGCACTGTTGAAAGTATAAGAGAGGACATTATCTGCTGCCCCTCCTGCTTCCAAGCAGACTGACATCTGATCCTGGAAACAAGGAATGTGAAATGATGTTTTTGATTTGGAAGGCTAATAAAATACTTCAACAGGTGCTGTACATGAAATATGCCCATTCTGCTGCAGAGGCTTGCAAATTTATTACTAAACCATGTTTATTTTTTTGAAAGTTGATGTTGTGCCTCAATTTTGTGAATTTTTAGTTTGTCAGCTTTATTCAATCTTGAAAGATTTTTTAAAGTATTTTCCTGTTTATATTACTTGCATCAATAAGTTCCATAGTTTCTACCCCTAATTTAGGGTACAAATTAGTCACAGGCAGAAGGTTGCAGTATGAACTCTCGTTCCTCTGAAGGACACCTGCTTGTGCTTTGTGTGACGAAGGATCATTTCAAAATGGAAATGGATAAATGAGAACTTTCTTGGAGGCAACTGCAAATGTGGGTCGTAGCCTTCCAACAGACCTATGACGAAAATGAGATGTGGCTGCTTCCTCCTCCAACATGACTGTTCTTCATTAACATCAGTAGTAAGCCCCACCAAGCAGTGCTGCAGCTTTCTGGCCTTTCACGTTGGCGCAGATGGAGATCACTTTTGCAAGACCTGAGAATGACTGTTTTTACTTATGCATATATGCTCATGTTTGAGCAAAAGGAATCACGTAAAGCAAATAGCTAATGTTTTCTTCCAGAGATCTTCACTTAGTGTATGAATGCCTGGTTCCCTTAAAGTCATTCTGTAGCAAGCATTGCTTCCTAGTGAAGAGACTAAAGCAGAATGTAAACATTTACTGTTTTCCATGGTCATCTTTAAAAAAGAAAGATAATGCATAACATGTTCAACAAGATTTCCAAAGCTAAAGCCTTCTCACGTGCAGAGAGGGAAAAAGTAATCTCGAGCACCACACCATGGTGATGTACTTTGTTTAAGTAAAAAAAAAATTGTTGACATTTTTGCATGAAACCTTGGAAGACAGATGTTCAACCCCAGGGCCAAGTGTTTGCCTAAGCAGACTCTCTTGGGGAGCTGCAAAAGCAAATGTCAGGAATACAAAGCAGTCACCTCATAGGATACCGATAATCCACTGATGACTCTGGGAGGAACAAGGAGCCAGAATGGCACTATGGTAAGCCTGGGACTAAAAATTAGGAGAGTGGTGACTGGAAAGGCAAGAAAACTTCGGTGGCAAGCCACAGGAGGGACGGTGTTAAACTGGGATCTCTAAGAAGACGCACCATGATCAGAGAGAGATTCAGCTGGGACAGGACCCCAAGTCTATTGATGTTTTGAGGTAGATCACATTCAGCCTGTTCCTTATAGTGAATTTCCAAAAAAGACACAGAAAAGCTTTTAATCTTGAAAAGATAAGTTTTACTAGACTTTAACCTGAAGTAGCTGGGTTTTAAAATACAGAAAACTCAAAATAACTCAGCAAGAGAGCCTAGAAATAAAAAAGGCTGATGAACACGCTGAAAGTGAGGAACTGCTGAGCGAAACCAGAGGCAGAGGGCAATGGCTGGTACTGTTAGAGGGAAGACTGGCTTGGATGGCCAGGGGGCATCTGGACTGGGGGAAAATGCAGAGGAATGACTGCTGGAAGAGGAGGGCGAGCTGGCATGGCTGGAGAAAGAGAGAGAAGTGGGAACAAATTGGATGACAGGGGAGAGAAAATTGCAGGCTGGATGAGAAGAAGTGACAATGTGTATTCCTGCATTCCACAATCCCCTTCAGAGTCTGGGTTGGGTTCCTGAGGTTTCCCTTTCTTCTTCATCTGTAAATGTCCCTAGGCATGTGTACCTCCCATCCAGGTCCACCCGGAGCTTGGCAGCCCCTGCTATCTGTTACCCCTGGTGCTTCACCCAGCAGTGAGGTAGATTTCCATCTCATTTAATGAAGCTCATGATTTTCAGTGTAGTGCTTCACGTGGAAATTTCACTTTTACTTTTTCTCATTGTTTTTCTATAAACAAAGGAAGTTATACACCCAGAATGACTTTAAATTCATCAAGTGATGCATTCATAAAGGAGGAAATCCTATACTTAAACTTGCATACAGAGTCTTATTTTGGCTCCATTGGGCAGCTATTGTATGTCACAATCCTTAGTTATAAGGATTATTGTGTTCCTGAGGGAGTTTGCCTGCCTCCTGTGGGGAACAGACTGGACTGTGCTCAGGAGATAATAGTTCTGGGATGGTCTAGGACTAGGAAATAAGGGAAGCTGTAGATGAGTCCAAGGTTCATTTGTTGGGGAGGCAAGAAGATGTACACCAAGTGAGCACAGGGAACTGCAGTGGTGAAAACGATGGGCTCAAAGTTAAATGCATGGCCTGGAGAGCTGAATTCTCTCCTGCTTCCAACAGAAAGCTTCTATGTGATGTTAAACAAGTCATTTACTACAGATGTCATAGAATCACAGAGTAGTTCAGGTTGGAAGAGACCTTTAAACATCAACTATTTCCCAAACCCCCAGCTATGAGCAAGGACATAGATGCCTGCTTTGAGCTTGTCGTTTCATAGGTCTCTGGCTGGAGATATAGACTTGCTTGGTGAAAGTGCTGAGGTAGAACTGAAGTCTGAGGGAACTCTCCCTTGCATGAAGGAGGTGTTGCAATCTAGAGAATTAGACAGCATTTCAGAATTATAGGTAATCTTAAATTTAACTGTTCTGTTTCTCATTTTCCCACGTCTGAAATGGGAGTGGTTAACCTCCCTTTTCCTTAGAAGGGTGATTTTAGGGTTGGGGGTTTTTTTGAGGGGTGGGGGGAAGAAAAGATTATCCACCAAGGAAAATGGGAATCCTGTCTCTTGGGTGTAATGTGAGCTGTGTTTACTAGACCTATGATGGGACTCCACATTGACCAAGAAGGAAAACCCAGTATATGACAGAGTTGCTGATCAGATGAGCACTGCTTTTGCTGTCTGTGCAATTAGTAGCCATTTTGTAAAAAAAACAGTCAACAGGGCTAAGTTAAGGCTTCTAAGGGCTGTAATTTTTTGACATTTTGAATACAGGCCATTTATTGTTCTTCCAGCATACACTCTGAAGGCTTATGTGTATGGCTATATTGATTATATATAAAAAAATATGTAATATACACTTTACAACTGATCTGACCTCTGATTTCTCCCGAACTTGAATTTAGTTTAGATTGTAGCTTATGCCCCTGTGTGTGTGTTTTCACCCAGTATATGTTTTTTGTAACCATTTGTGTTCATAACAAGACTCGTAAGTCACTTCAGCTATCATATAGAGTTCCTTTATAGGCAGAAGATGCAAATGGAGCTAAACACTATGGGGGATCCTATAGTACCTGGCTAGCTCTGAGAGAGGTCCCCCCAGTTTTTGCAGAACTCAATGCTGGTATACATAGTGTCCTTTTGTATGCTCTCCATGCAGTATTTAAGAGTCTACAGATCTACAGATCTTAATAAATTTACAGATATAAAGAGCTATTATGAAAAAAATAAATTTGCAGGGACTGAAAAATGCTGGAACAAAGTGGTCCCACAGGATGTTACCATTTTGCCTTTGGGTTGTAAGAATTATAGCACACAAATGCACTAGAACACATGTAAACAAGGCTAAAAATCAATATTTCAGAGAAGGAATGCATATACTGTGCAGTTTCAAACATGTTTGCCATTTTAGAGGATTTCCAGCTTTAGCCTTAATATACCCCCAAAATGTTCCCTCTTTAAATTTGGCTTTACCCCCAGAGATAATTTCACTTCTTGAAACGGAAAACAGCAGTGATAGCTCTTCTGCATGTTAAGACATCACTACTTAAAATCTGATATCTTCACATCCCTGCAGGCTCAGAAACTGGAGCTTTATATCACTGTAGACGGTTGATCTCCAGCTGCCTAACTGTTCTGTGCAGCTGCTTCTTTCAAATCCTGTAAGGGCCTGGTGTATCAAAGTTGAAATTATCAATTTCTGGCATGAAAAGGTTTCATAAGTTTTATACATATATTTGGGGTTATAATTTCAAAGCTTGAGCCATATAGGGTTGGGCACATAACAACTGTACAAGAAATCATTCTCTGAAAACTGAAAATCTAAAATATTTTTTAGTTGTTCTTATAATGTCTTCATTCAAAAAAGATACAGCTACAAACGACTTGGGCCAGTGAAAACTTACACTCTCTGACGTTCTTTGTGTGCTTTTTCTGTAGTATAATGTAATACAATATGGTGTTTGCTACAAAATACGTCTCTTGCACAGGTGCCCTTCGCATTCAGTTACTTGATTTCAATAATAATGAGAAATACCCTGTCCAAAGTTGTGTTTCATAGCACACTGTAAACAATATCATTTGATCTCGGCAGCATTAAGATGGTCAATTAAACAGAAAGTCAAGCAACCAGCCACCTGTTAAATCCCTTCACTGTCCCTCAGCCATCGAGAAAGCTCCCCCTGTGCTCAGGCTCAGGCTCAGGCAGGGGATTTTTACAGAAGCTGAAAGCCCAGAATGTTACCCCAGGGGACTGCTGGGAGCAGAAGGACACGGGAGGCCCTGGAGCCCTCCCAGAGAGATGTCACAACCCAGTCCTGCTGCAGGGCCCACTGGAGACGACCAGCTGCCGACAGCCGAGGCAGTGCTACCGCATTTAGTATCTGCCAAAATTGTTGAGGTTTGACAGATCTGACAACACTACTCATGTGTTTGGTATTAAAAGCTTGGTATTTGACATAATGATAGACCTGCATGTCTTAACTGAAGGTTTTAAAGCTACTTTGAAATTACAAAGGATGACATCTTGACATCTTCATGGATTTTATGACAGCCAAATGGCATCATAAGTTCTTCCTTGTTTTGCTGTGGAAATTGAATATCTAGACCAATGCCTATCATGAAACTATTTTTCTTCAGATAACTGTCATATTAACCAGGAACGCAATTAACAAAGGATTAATTTTCTGCAGAAAAACAAAGAACATTTACGATATCATAATATTGTACTTTTGATGTCATATTGGTTCATTTTAAAATTAATCAGTCAGGATAGAACAGTCCAGCACCATGCAGGTAGATGTGTCAGGATGCAAAATCTGGTAGTTTTACAGTTACTTTTAAAATTCTGTCATTTTGGTCTCATCCTTATGTTACATACAGATGGATCTTCATGTCGTAAAAAGCATTGACACTTCTCTGCAGCAAATAACAAAGGTTGCATGTACCTTGCCATAGGGTATACATGTTGCATCCCTGATTCACTTAATTGCTCCTGAAGTTTTATTTAGAAAGGAGTATAAGAAGGCTTTGAGCTTGAGTTTGGTTTTAAAAAAATATCTAAATCAGTTCCTGGTCCCGCAACTCAAATTTATATAAAAAATTGCATTGGAGATTAAGTTTTCATATTGATTTAGAAATGTCTAGAAGCATGAAGTGTGATGAAATTTCTGCATTTCAGTCATAAATGTAAATGCAAGACTTGGAGTTTGATTATCTCTTCTGAGAGGAAACATGCCAATGTCCACTAACTAACATTGTTTTGAATGATAAGCGAGCGCTTGTTAGTGTGAAGCTTTGCTGAGATGATGAAGAGTAAAAAAGTCTAATGGACGAATTTTCCAAAGCATTTCACTCCCAGGTTTATCAGTGGAATGAGTCCTAAGAATCCAGTGTAGAAAAGAGGTAACTGTGTGATGTCCATTATGTGAAAATGGGAGTCAGACCATTACCTGATGTATACCAACACACTTTTTAAGGCAATGTAGCTAAACTAGTTGACAAGCAATTTCTAAGTTGCTGTAACTTCTAAGGTTTGTCATTCATCTTGTTCTACCGACTGCTTGTAAAAATAATAAGCTGATTATGCTTGTCGTGTGTTATTTTGAACTCTAATGGATGACTTTTGCTGGCATTAATTGTAATATTTTAAGAAGATTTTTCTTCCCTCTGTAGTTAGTTATGACATTATGCCATTTATGTTCTCCATGGATTCTCTAAGTGGGAGGGGTTAATTTTTTTTAATACAGTTAGGTAATTAAATAGGGTTTTGTAGTTTCTTTTTTTATCTGTCACTAGGTGTTTTGGAGTCCACATAAATACATTTTACTAGTTCCCTGCTCTTGTTCTTTGTATAACCACTCTTCTAAAAAGTGAAAATCTTACACTCCACCCATACATACATCAAAAGATAGTTGCACTTGTAATAGGTTTAACTTTCAAAAATTACTCCATAAACATTTTCAGATACGACCTCATCAGTGGGAAATATGTGGAAAAAAAGTCGTATGGTGATTATGAAATTTTGTTTTCTTGCCACTCAAGAAAAAAAGATTAATTTATTTCTTCATCAGACTGTTATTATTTCCTGTTATTATTTCAGTGTTGTGCTTTTATGGTTTCAGTTACCCTATTTCTTTGGTTTTATGATATATTGTCATGATTTCTTTCACACTTTAAAAACTAATTATGGTAATAATCAACATTGCCATTGTATTTTTCATCCTTGAAACAATCTATGAATGAGAAAATGAAGGATTATTAGTCCCGTATCACTGATAAGAAAGCTGAAATATAGGGGAATTAGAGTCTGAATTTTAATCTGGACGTTCTGACTCCAGTCTTGCTGATAACATTAAGCTTCTCATCTGAATACTGAAGTTTTCTTCTCCTCATAGAAATAATATGTATGTAGCAGGTTTACACTGGCTTCTATTTTAATTCCTGATCACTTAATTGCATTTCAATTAAGAAGTAAAATGAAAGAAAAATAGTATTAATTATAAATATTAGCTCAATAATTTGTTTTTCAATCAGCAACCATTAAAGCAGTGATTTGGGAGTGATCATGCTGATTTTAAAAGTTCAGAGGCTGAACAAGGCAAAGTATTTCATAATTTAAAAGTTGTGTTTTTCTAATCAATACACTGCTAATGAAGTTTGGCAAAGTGATTACTTAAGCTTTGGCAAACTAGAGTTGCTTGTCATCACCTGGATGAGGACTAAAGAGAGCAAGCATGCTTTCTGTGACAGCTGGACTTCTAATCCTGCTTAGTGAGAGCAACAGAGGAGATGAAGTTAATTCTTTTTTATATACATTGATGCGTCTGCATGAAAAATTTTGTGTAGTGTCTTCCTAGGGTTCTTGCTTGTAACCTTGGTGTTTTACCTCACTTTTTTCTTCTTGCCAACTTAAAACTGGTTCCTTTTGACAGGTGTTTGCCTTCAGCGTTTGGAATCTAAATCTTCATGCAAACAGTCAAGTTGCCCAGGTGTGTTATATCTATCTGGAGTTTCGGGACTTTCATGTGAAATGGGAAGATTAGCACTTGATAAGTTAACTTTATTGCCTAAAAATGGATTAAATACTTGAGTTTCTTATTTTTTGCAGCACAAATGTTTGCACTCATGAGAAAATTCAGCTGACTTAATTTTGGCAAATCAAGGAAATAAATGGTGAAAACAGCTGTAAGGAAATTAATATTTGGCTAGTTTGCTTGGAATACAGTGTATTTCTCAGTGAGAGTAGAATTTCTCTCTGCTGGAACCATTAATTTTGCTGATTTACTGTAAACATTTGAAATGGCATGAGAGCCTAATTTCCTGCCTTTCTTTTAGAAATAGTACTTGCATGATTCCCACGTGCAGCCCACTTCAGCCTGTTTATCACTGCTCTGGAATGTTCTTGTTATGCCTGAGTGGCAGTCTCTGAGCTACAACACAAGTGCTACTGCAATTCACTGCAATGAGGGAGATGCAGGTCTGCTGGGTATCCCTAAGTCTACAGCAAGGTTCAAAGCTGCTTAGTCTGAGAGACCACAGAGCCCTTTACTCTGCTCTTGTGAGACCCCACCTCAAATACTGCATCCAGTTTTGGTGCCCCCACCATAAGAAGGATGTGGATCTGTTGGAGCGTGTTCAGAGGAGGGCCACAAGGATGATCCAGGGGCTGGAGCACCTCTGCTATGAGAACAGGCTGTGGGAGCTGAGACTGTTCAGTCTGGAAAAGAGAAGACTTAGGGGGAACCTAATATCTGCCTTCCAATACCTGAAGGGAACCTACAGGAAGGCTGGGGAGGGACTTTTTACAAGAGTGCCCAGTGATAGGACAAGGGGAAATGGGTTTAAGTTGAAGGAGAATAGATTTAGATTAGACCAGCCTAGGCCATTCTGTGATTCTATGATTCTAGATTTAGGTTGGAAAATACCTTTAAGATCATCGAGTACACACACTATACTAGCAATGCCAGGTCCACCACTAAACCATGTCCCTGAGCACCTCATCTACATGTCTTTTAAGTACCTCTAGGGATGGTGATCATACCACTTCCCAGTGCTTGACAACCCTTTCAGTGAAGAAATTTTTCCTAATGTCCAATCTAAACTTCCTCCAGTGCAACTTGAGGCCATTTCCCCTTGTCCTATCGTTAGCTACTAGGGAAAAGAGACTGACCCTCACCTTACTAAAACCTCCTTTCAGGTAGTTGTAGAGAGCAATAACATCTCCCCTGAGCCCCTTTTTCTCCATCAAGATCCCTTCCCTCAAACTCTCAAAACTGGGGAGTTTACATTCTCGATTGTGAGCTCATGAAGTATAAGTTATAATCTGAATGAAATGAAAGGTAATTTCCATTTTTTACAAGGAGGAGAGTTTCACAGAACTTCAGAAGAAACTTTAAGCCTCTAGTATTCACAAGATTAAATGACAAACACTGTGTAACATAAACTCAGGATGCCAGAGAGCTGTGCTGTTTAGCTCAGGTGCATTTATCCATCATCCCCAGGGCGAGTGCCATGATTCAGCCACTGACCCAGACCCCACAGCTGATGCCTTGCTCTGCCCACTGGCCATGGGCCAGGGAGGACAATGTGGCTGTGTAGGACAGAC
Source organism: Apaloderma vittatum (assembly GCF_000703405.1). Lineage (NCBI taxonomy): Eukaryota > Metazoa > Chordata > Aves > Trogoniformes > Trogonidae > Apaloderma > Apaloderma vittatum. Next base: position 97,151 of record NW_009736017.1, on the reverse strand, counting down.
CGATGCAGAGGGGGTGTGGATGGGTGATCCCCATGCCCAAGGATGGTGGGGGACACCTGCCAACAAGAGCAAAAGGAATAAAGTGCCCCAGACCCCAGCAGTACAACCATCGGACCCTGCTCTCTGTGAAAATCTAACCTGGAAAAATTTCTGTACTTGATCTTTTAGGGAGTGAACAAGGCAAACTCTTTGGGCTTGGACAGAGAAGATGAGATGGTCTGATCAGTAGGTTGTGCTGTTGTACCATTGGAAGCTTTACCTCAGCACTCCAAGCATGTTGCAAATTCCTTACAGCAATGTGTACATTTGTCAGCAAATAAAGAGACTTTTTTGAACTCTTAGGCTAATATTCATCGTGGCCTGCAATTAATGCAGTTTATGTCATTTAGGATCTTACATATGACCTGGTGAGGCTTAGATTATAGTCATCACTAGTTATCATGATTAGATATTTAAATAAACTTGCTGATCTAAGGCTCAGCTTCTACCTCCGACTTAAAGTGGCAATATCTGAAAATACTTAATCTTGAAATAATGAAGCTTAAGATAGCTGGTAGCACACTTGTAAGTGTCCAGGTACTGGTGCTAGGGAACCTAATTATTACTGCTGAGGTGGGAATTTTTCTTTTACTAACTTGCTTTAGTAGTCCAGGAGGACATATTTTTACATCGCTCTAGGCAACTAAAGCTAGTTCTCTGTTTTATAACCCAAGCAGAAAATGTCATTTTACTTGGTTCCTGGTAACTCTCCCAGATATGTTGTGCCTCTGCCTTGACCAAACAAAAAGCAGTCACGGTAAAGTTCTGCTGGACAACTAGAAACTGTTTACTCATTTTGTTGACCTAGTTCCAGCAAAGCTGGAATACGAAAAATTCACACTGCCTTGGTGAAAGAGAAGAATCAGGTTTTCTGTAATATTTAGTTGCCAGTGCCCAGAAACTGGATGTGAATAATTTCCAAGAGGAAAGCTCTAAAGAGCATATGTGATTTTGAGGATTACCATGTGCAAGAGGATTATTATTTGAAAGACAAAAGGAATAAGAGATTACAGCACATTAAAGGGGAGTTGTTTTACATCAAAGGTGTAGTATGGTTACACACTTTGTATAATACGAGGCATTGGTCAGAGAGCCAGACAGTCAGGATTTAGTATGAGCTTTCAAGGTCTTTTATCTTTTCTGATTTCAACTCTGTACATGAGTGTTTGAAATATGCAAAGATATTTCCATTCAGAAGTAAATTAACAGCTACAATAATCAGCTTACAGATTCCTGTTCTGTGATATGCTGAAGAGAAAAAAAAAATGAAAAAAAAAAAAAACCACCACCCTAAACTAAACAGAATAAACTCCAGACATCTAGGTCAAATATGAAAAGCCTGTGGGCTGTTTGGAGAGAGCACCCAGCTGAATGATCACATGATTCTTTGGAAGGAATTTCTATTAAACAGCCCAGCGAAAGAGCCTCTTTGGCAAAAATGCACAGCTTGAACATTTAGTTTCTTTCATCTTGTCTTGCCGATTTCTCTTCATTATCTGAATACAGCAAAAGTCTGGAGGAAAAAATATATTGTGTGTTTACTTAGAAATTATTGTGTGATATATATTTAAGATTAGAATTTTAGATTTTTGTGTAAATTATAAATTAAAAATATATGCAATCGGCATTATTACAGTAATAGTAAGGTAACAGATAAGGTAAAGTCTAACCCAAAGGACAGGAGCGTAATTCTCTTGCATCTCATTTTGCTTCTCCTGCCTGCAGATATAGCTTGAAACTCACTTGCAGGTCAGATTTGAGCCTTGAAGCTGTAACAGGATTCCTCTAAATAAATTTGCAGCTGCACAACAGTTCCACATTGTTTGTCCCAAGAGCATAGCGCAGCAATTTATTAACTCTGAACTATCATCCAGCCACTTGACTTATCCCCGTATGTACCCTGACCCTCTCAGGGCTGGATTGATAGGTTCCAGTATTCATCAAGCAACGCGCCCAGACACATAGCAATAAGGCTACTGTCCACGTAATTAAATAAATGCAGGGAGCATGTTAATGAGCGTTTGGCACCACCAGGCGCTCGGGAGCAGCAGAGTTCAGCGATCCACTTTTCGTGATGCAGGGGTGTTCACCTGCAGACGTGAGTGTCTCTGGGGCCGGCCGGGGAGTCCCCTTTCTGCCCAAAGCCTCGAGTCCCACCGGCCGGTTCCAGGTCCGTCACCGGGCAGGGCTCCCCGGGGCTGCTGCCGGGCCGGTAACAATTGCAGGCAAACACCAGAGGGAGTTATTGTTCTACTGGAGAGCTGGAAAAGGAAAGCCTCGGGATACGGTGCTTGTAAACAGCGTGCCTGAGGTTTCTAACCAAAGGAAAAATCTCAGATGATGTGACTCTACAAAAATGTAAATCGTGAATCCATTCATTCCAGCGACTCTTGAAGGAGTTCGTGTTCTTCACCTGTTTTCCAGCGCTGATTCCAACGTGCTGATTCTTTGTGCCAAGGAGTTGCTGTGGAACACCCGCTTCCCATCCAGTAACTTTTTAAGATCTGTTTGCAGTACAAGAGACTTACAGTTCAGTGCCCGGAGCCAGATGAGCAGGAAATAAGAAATTACCTTTTTCATATGTTTGTTAAGTGAGTCTTTTCACCTGGTTCATCTACACATGCCTGCCTGTGTCTGAACTGGTAAAGTCCTTGGACCCTCACAGTCCTGGTCCCCAGGTGTGCTGCATGCTGGAAAAGGACCAGGATGCAACCATCTCCCCAGGTGCCCTAAATACACAGATAACAAAAAAGCAAGTAGATTATCTATTTACTAGGAAGGAGCTGCCGCTAGAGGTGCTATGCCTGTATTTTGTGCCTGCTAAAAGTGAGTCTTCCTTCTGCCCACGAAGTCTCAGCTGGCCTGGACCAGGAAAAGCAATTCCCCTGGACTCTCCATAGAGAGGCTCTTGCAGCTACTCAGTTTGCAGTAGCTTGTTGTAAGAAAGCAGACTGACAGCCCCAAGGTGGATCTATGCCAGTATCTTTTAGAAAAACTTTTCAGTGAGCAAACTGAACCAACACCATTAAGGTTCACACAGTGCTGGAGCAGGTGGGAAGGTTCTCCGGTTCACCACTGAACTTCCAAGACAATGGACTAAAATAGAAACTCACTCTCTGCTTTTTCCCCACGTGTAATTAATGCTTCTGCACTTATTACTTTTAGTTTGTATTATTGACATGGTGCTTGACTTTCTGCAGCTATTACACTGAGTTTCACCTGGTGCATACGAAGTGGAGATCAGCTTATTACACAATGCAGCTGTATTTTCAGCAGAAGACTTCAAAGTTTTCTTCATTTCTTAGATGGGTGTTCTATAAAAATCACCCCTTTCATTGATGAATATCAAAGTAAATCGAGGCTGAGCCTGGATACAATGTTAAATTGTACACCCCTGGCTTTCACAATGCTGCCAAGGTGAAGGATTCTGCAACAAAACTATTTTTTTTTAACAGTTTAATTGCAGGTGTGCAAGATCTAATGGAGTTGAGCCTATTCTCTTCTTAGGTGTGTCAGCTTTACAGAGCTCACCAGCACAAAAAAAAAGAAGATCCTGGCCTTGTTATAATGGTGAACAGAGATGTTTCATACATTCAGGTAGATTACTTGTATTGTAGAGATCTTTTAAAAGATCTGGGCATTATTAGAAGTGGGTGTTTAATTGATGATTCATTAAATCAGAACCATACACAAATTATCCAGGCATTAAATCTTTTTCTTCTGATACATAAAAAAAAAATCCCTGAGAAAGCTAGAATCAAATTCTGATCTTAATTACACCAACATGAATGTAGAGGAGGAGAAATGTATGTAGGTATTTAGTGATGTGGATAGGTGCCTGGTAAAATTCACAGAAACTTTGGTTTTGCAAACCTGTTGAAATAGCGGTGTCTCCATGTCTCTCTTTCAAAGGTAAAAATCAGTGTACAAATTTGAATATTCCTACAATATGAAGAGAAGTTAAGGTTATATATAAGGCCAACTTCAGCTTAGGAAAACAGATCTCCCTGGGCTGCTCTCACGGTCAGTATAAAGACAGGGGCTCCTCCATGTATCTAAAGTTAGGCCACAGTGATAGCACTCTGTCTTCAGAAGTTATACTGGCTGTCAAATGACATCTCGCTCCCTATCTCACAGTTTCTTGCTCTCTGTAAATATGATAATACGGCTATTTTCTGGAGCTGTGCCATGAACCTGGCTTTATTTTAAAAACACAAAGAAAAGTCAAAAAATTGTAAAATTTGAAAAAAAAGAAGAAGAAGAAGAAGAAGAAGAAGAATGTAAAAGCAGTGGTGTTTATCATGTACCCAGTCTGGCTGACGCACCATCTAACTGATGTGGTTTTAGTACAGGCGGAGATATAGCAATGCAGAAGTGGCATGAAGTGGCTAAGGTATCTGCATCGATACTACCACAACTACCATCAAACCTTGTTCGTAATACATGCTCTGAAAGGAGCCGAAATGATCCTTTGTGAGCAGCCCATTTATTTGGGGCATTTTCAGTACAGGCTTTTAAACGTTTCCTTTTGAGATTTCTATGTGAGGCTAAAACATTTCTGTGTGACTTTCCACAACTCCTGAGTAGTGCAGGTGTTTCTTCTGCAGCAGTATTGTGGCACTGAGGTGAAGGGAAATAATATTTTTGTAAAGAAGCTTTTATGACAGATCCTGCTAGTTACCCTGGAGAATATTGGCTTGCTGGGGAATGGGGAGAATCTGCACAGGAGCTTGTGGGTCTAGCAACTATCATTCATTGAGTACAGATATCCAAAATAAACTGTTCTGTAGACCTGAAGGAATGTGGTGTCATCACCCAAAACCTAAAATTATGGTGAGTATCTCTTAAGACTAAGGTGCAAGAGCAAGCACAGGAGCTGCGGCAGTGATTTGTTGAGCTATACCTATCAGTGTGTGACAGAAGCAACAGAAATTCACTGGGTACATCAGATATGCTAGATTTAGCACGGAAAACCTTGAGGCATGACACTATGGGTGGGTGGGAATATGGAGCAACTATTTCTGGCTGAAGTATATGCTGAGAGGAGCTTAGATTTGCAAGACAGAAATCTTTTGTCTCTTTGATTCTTCCAGAGTTGAAGGAAGTCAGACTACCTTTATTCTTCGTTAACAAAGATTCAAAGATTGATGCTTTCTCCACCACCACAGCCCTTTCCTAGCAATAGCAACCATCTAACACAAGATTGACTAGAATATCAAGTCAAAAAGGAATAGCAGTACTATATCATTGGACAAGGCAGACATGAAGAAAGGATGCATACTTATGACTGTTATATTCATTCATTAAATAAGCATGCCTATGGAAAGGACAAGTCCTCTAAACGATTGGAACTATTACATTTGTGTAAAACCAGACCACTACAAAGAGGTAAAATTTGCAATGCTAAGCATGACTTACATGCAAAAGTGATCATTGTGAAGTAACCTTAGAGCTTGGAGGGCTTTGCCTGGCACCATGTAGGGACAGCAGAGGAGGCGTTTGTAACATGAAGAACAGTTTCTCACTAGAATCTTTCAGGATCTGTGTCTGTGAAAAGACATCCCACACCTCATGGATAAAAACAGTTCTTCTTTAATAACACATTTTTAGAAACCTGTGCTTTTAAATGTCTACTTTGAAAGCATCCACCCTTTGGGGGCCTTTCATAAGGATGCATAACCTATGATAAAATTAGTCACAGAAGTGTGTGCCTGCATATGTCAGATTGAAAACAGGGAGGAGAAACATCAGACAGGAGTCGAAGTGACAGCACAGGGACTGATTATCAAGGGTGAAACTCCTGAGTCGCTCTTACAACCATCTTTTCAATTTTCTTCATTTCTATTATAAGTTTTACATCAAGGTATTAAGATACTTCATTTGATGTTTGTGGTCTTCTGAAACTGTAGCCCTTTTACGTCATCCGAAATACAGTATCTACTACATCATATTTTCCCTAGCTCAGCTAGGTTCAAACCCATTTACCAAGGCAGTATAACATCTTATTCCAGAGGGTTGGCATGTTAAAAATCTCAGCACTCCTTTGAGTCCCCTGAACAGTTTATTCCTCTAGTTTTAGTAAAGGGTATTTGGATGTCTTTAGAACCTGATGTAATTTTATCACTGGTACCCTGTCAGGATTAATCAGAACAATGTTTAATCAGTACCTACCCATGCTGATCTGTTATGATGCTCTCATCCCCCTTACTACAACACTTAGTCTTATTTGTGCAGCTGAATTACTTTAGAAAAGTTGCATAGGCATCAGCCCAGGATTTGCCCGAGGCTACTAACTGAAATCGTGCTTGAGTTAGCCAGGAGCATCCCCAGAGCAGTTCTGTTTTGCTTCCGCTGTGTCCAGTCTAATCTGTCACTCGGTGGATCCTGGATCCATGCCAGGTCCTCTGGGGAACCCAAAATGTGTCTAGCTTCCTTTGTCAAGTTGGAGAAGCGAAGGTCTAAGCAGTCCATCCTGAATCCAGTCTTACTTCCCGTCTCTGGGATCATTAAGGAGGTTTATTTCTCACCTTAGCTCTGATGTGGGCTAGAGGAAAGACAACACTTTTGGAAATAAGTTTGCATAGTAAGGTGCTGTTTCAGTCAGTCTGTTTTCCTTCATCCCTAAAATGACATACAAAACACCCACGCTCCAGAAAGTAGTGTGGTTCATATTAAAGTCTACCCTTGGCCAAGCCTCTGTACTTGACAGTTCCTGTGCTTTGCAGAGGGTTATTTCAGGAGGCAGTTGGGGAGAGAACAACTGAAGCTGAAGCCATTTGTGTACACACAGATGTGTATTCCTGGGCTAGCATTTCGCTGCCTGACCTCAGGAAGATGTGATGAAACACAGCACTAGCTGCTGAGCCAGTGAGGCTCTTTGAACTGATAACCATGGCATGTTTTGTGATGTGGTTTGCTTGGAAACTTATTTGTTTCTTTTGAAAATCCAAAATACCAAAATGACATCAGTTGTAGTGTGCGCTGAAAAACCTAGGCTGAGACGACAGGCTGTTTTATTCCATAAATGATTGCAGATGTTTGGGTGAAGGCTGCAAAACATGAGAGTTTTCAAACTTGTACATGTGGGGAAGGAAACTAGGGACATATATAAACATTAACATATTTGTTATATATTACAGTCAGTCAGCTGATCCCATTTCAGATTAGCCATTATTCAAGATGTGCAAAAATAAGTGGAAACTTACTGATAGCTGCGATACATCTGGTTTAGTGAGTGGTTCTTGTTTCTGCCTCTAGAGGCCCACCTCCCTTTGTCTGATGCCAGCTACATACTAGACACACAGAGCTGTCAGCAGTCTGAAGAAGAGGCTTAGGAGATATGCTGCTGGTTTTTATTACCACCAGATTGCAAAAGCATATAGCCTGAGCTGGTTTTCCAGCAGGCTGAGACCCAACTTTATGTCCCAGGAGCCTAAGATCTGCTAAGATCTGTCTGGTACCAATTTAGGAAGCTCTCTTAAGTATGTAATACCCTTTAAGAGACTGAGTTACTTGCCGGAGCCACAATCATGGGAAAGGGATAGGAGGAAGAGCTACTAGCTGAAGAACTACTGGCATTAGGTCTCCCTCCTGATCTCCAAATTTGGGCTGTTTGGTGCTGAATTCCAGAAGGAAGGTCTCAATAGTTCATGCTCACGCCGCATTAAGAAGGCAAGGAACCGAGACTGTTGGAGACTGTGGCCACCTGCTTCCCAGACATAGAGAAAAACAAGTCATTGTAGGCCTTCAGCTTCAAAAAGCCGATGGCAGGAAAATCTGTCACAGCAAAATGGTGTTTGTGTCGTCTCTTTGGACTGAGCTAATTAATACGTTGTCATATGATAATTCTGACAAGTCTTTTAGCTGGCTTGTCACAGTTTAACCCTCTATGCAGCTGTGGACAGAGAGTGAAGGGGGCCTTGCTGCTTCATACTTCCAGTTGTTATACAGCGTTATCTCTAGTTATATTAGTGTTAAGTTTCTATAAAACTGAGTGACATTTCTACACTTGCGTGTTTATTACCGATGACAAAATAACAATGAAGCTTTAAGTATTTACACAGCAGAAAATCTCGTCTTTCAGTTCTCTGAAAAATTAGTGTCAATACTTTTTCAGAGTTGTCCTATTTAACAAACTTTATGTCTTCTGCAACATACAATTGGAAGATGGAAAACACAATTTCTTTTCCAGTGTTGTTCTTTTCCATTTGACAGACATTTTATTTTCAATTGTTTCTGCATCTGCAAATGTCCCCTTTCTGTTCACATCCTTGTCTTTGCATCAGTGAATTTTATCAGCAGGTAGAAAAAAGCAACGAGGCAGTCGTATATGTGGTATTTTCACATGAGTGTGCCAAAAAAGCTGAAACTTAGTTGCACATAGGTAGGAAAGAAAATTCACTGGGTTTATGGAGTATGCAAAACTGTTTAGATGTTTCGTTGTTACTGTATGGGTTCAAGAAGTAACTGTACAAATAAATGAGATAAAATCCACTAAAGGATCACGAAGGATACCACATCAGACTAGAGAAGTTGCTGAACTGGAAGTCACTGGGCCTGGGAGAGTAGCTGGGAGAGAGCGCGTTATTTTGCTTTGTTCTTGTCTTGAGTGGGCTGCCTTAGCCACTGAGATAGCTGTAATGAGGTGGAGATTTGGCTGCTCTTGCAGTGTTACAGTGAGCAAAGCACCTCTTAAATTTCATAGAAGTCCTAACTGTCAGCATGGGTTTACTCTAGCTAGGAGTTCCACCTATGTATGTTATCTTATTTTCAAGTAATTGCACACAACTGAGACAGCGACTCAAATGAGAAAAAAAGACAGACTTCAGGTGCATGGGTTCAAAAAGAACTCTCCAGAAGTTCATTGTGTGTACTAGAAGGCAAAATTTAGCCAACGATTTCAAAACTCATTGCTTATATTCTGTGGTCTGTTCTTTTTTCAATACACCCAACTTCATAACTGAGTTTGTGTTTAAAATGTCTTCTCATTTGTGGCAGTATCTGGTAGGTTCAGTAAAAGCAGCACAGAGCGGAAAAAAGAGTACAAAATCTTTGTGGGTTCTGTCCACATGAAAAGCAGCAGGTAGGATTGCAAATTGAAACTGATGTTCCAAATGGCACCAGTCACTAAGGATTTCATCAAAAACAAGTTGAAGTCAGTATGACAATGGCTGGAGGCAGAACCTGGCCCAAATATCAAGGCTCCAGTGGAGTTCAGCAGAGCTGAAAATGGTGAAAATACCCCACACCTGATGCAATTGTTATTGTGCCCAGCAGTGTTAAGCCATGACCTGGGAAAGAGAACTGATACAGAGCCACCCAGTGCCTCTTGCAGGGGATGCTACCTGGGAGAAGCCATGCATGTAGCATTAATACAGAGCAGCAAGTACTTGATAGCAAGATGGAAGTGCTTGACTGAGGTAACTTTGTGGGACCATCCAAACTCCTGAGATGGTACTTCTAGTGTCTTGCAAGTTTGCATTCCCAGTAGTGATGGTGAGCATTAAAAGGAACAGGGGGCAATGGCAAATGCTGTTGTGCTGCAAAGAAGGTCAAGTGAATTTTTGGTTATGTCGTGCAAAAATGTATGATTCAGCTTCATTAGAAATAGAATGTAGCATATTTCTGAGCTTCAAGTGATGTGACTTCCAAATCCTGGCTAGTTCTGGAGTAAGATGTAATGGGGGCCGGTTAGCTCAGTGGTTTGAGCGCAGTGCTGGCAACAAGGACCAACACTGAGGTCGCGGGTTCAATTCCTGCTCGGTCTCCATGTGTTGCCAGGTCTAGTCGAGAGGTGGCGTCCCTGCCCAGAACAGGGAGGTTGGACTAGATGATCTCTAAGGTCCCTTCCAGCCTATGCCATTCTATGATTCTACAAGTTACCAATGCTTCTATGATCGTATCCAAGCAGAATTGACCTGCAGCAATGGTGGTAGCACATTATGCTGATAAATACTAAAGCCATGCTGGTGCTGGAGGAAGTTCTGTATACTCTGGTGGTTCTTGTCTGAGAGCTGAGGAGCACAGCTGCCCTTCCCCTTTGTTGGGCAACACCACAAATCAAGCAGACTGGTGTTCACATCACTCTATACTAAAAATTGTTGGCATTCATTCTGAAATAGCTCATTCTTTAGTAAGTACTATCTTGATGACATCATTTGAGGTTTCAGTCTGGAAGACATGTTCCTATTTGAATCTTCCAGTTACAACAGATAAGAGAACATTAAAATTTGAGGGAGGCTTGCTTGGCCAAGGTGCTGTGCAGACATGGTAGTTCAGCAGTAGAACCAATGAGTTTGTTTGATTCACTGGTTTGCTAGAGTGGTTTTTATGACGCTTTGCAAGATGTAATGCAGAGGACCTCATGGTTTCTTTTTCTTGTTTCTCCCTTGGACGAGAATATAATTTCAGATTGAGGCATCTGTAGCATATGTTTTCTGCAGAGCTGGTGATAATAGAAGCATTTCAATGAGGTCCCTATATGAGTTACGTCACTTGTTTTTTGACTCGGCAATCGAAGAGGAACTAGTGAGGAAGCCTGCTGTCACTGCTGGAGAAAGGATATAGGTCCTGGCAGCAAGCCCAGGCCTGCTCAGCAGATCAAAGGCTCTTCCCTTGGCTCCCAGAGCAGCCAGAAAAGCAGCTGCCCAGTACCCTTTCAGCATCCTTCGTTCCTTTCCCCTGTGCCAGCAAGTAACAACTTCTTTTTGCTCCCCACCTCTGCAATAGTCTTATTTTTTTCCCTCAGTATCCTGCCAGGCAAGATCCTTTTAGGGAGAACACTTGTGTTTACTACCTGCAGATCCCAGGGCCAGCCAGTGGAAACGTGCTGGGGATGCTGTGGTTCGTACACGCTCCTCCCAGGGATGCTCCCAGCTGCTGACTTTAAACTGGAAGAGGAGGCAAAGCTGAAAGGAACAAGCCATGGTTATAAACCACACGCTGTTTTCCAAGCCAGCCTGATGGAAGATTTCAATTTGGAAAAGTATTTTTCTTGCCAAAACAGCGTAACAGCCATGCTTTGAAAGTCTTCCCACTCACCTCCCAGAAAAATAAATAGTGTGGCTTTTTTGAGGGCTTCTTGCTGGTGTTTTTCCTTTTTTGAATACATGACTGCTTTACTCCAGAGCAGCTGCGTGTTGATGCTGCTTGTCACTGTCCCTGTTAACTGATTCCTTCCGGGAGGTTTGTTCACTACAAAAGGAGAGTCAAACAGACAGGTCATAGAACTGCCGACTCTGCAAGAAGAATATTATGTCTGCTATTACATTGCCATTTCTTCTTAAGTTAAATGATGGGCTGGTTGATGGGAGCCTTTAAGAATAACTGCACTGGCTTCAAAGGCACACGCAGCCATTAGGTACCAAATTACTGAAAAAAAAGGGGCGAATGCCTGACCCTTGGCTGCCCTGCAGGCAGTGTCTGCATCACCAGCAACTTTTCTCCTCCCTGGTTTTGCCAGTCAATCATACCAATAGTGGTAGGTGAATAAACTGTCCTGCCTGAGCCTGCTAATGGTCGGGAAAGTATTTCTGTAAATGCTTCTGTTAGCACTGCAAGGCACTCCAGCTTGCAGTCGCAGCTGCAGCTGTGGATACAAGGTTTTCCTTGCTCAATAAGCAGTCCCCGAGCATGGGTTTGCTGACTAATGATCTGCCATAATTAAAATTGCTATGGGAGCAATGTTTTAAAAGATCTTTGTTCCCAACATGAGTTTCTATGGACTATTAAAGCTGCAAGACTTTTGGGAGCTACTCCAGGGAGCAGAAGCTCTTCTGCCTGTGTTCGCACACTGCTAATAAAGCCTTCATATGGGTTTGCCTACTGCAAGTTGGCAGTAATTAATAATATTCTATATAGAAGCATCAGGAACAGTTAAAGTATGCAACTGCAGACTGGCCCAGTGCCTAGCCCAGCTGCTTGGTAGGTCCACATCTGTAGGCAACCTATTCTATGCCTCAGTTTCTCCTTCAGTAAAATGAAGAGAGTATAAGATTTAGTGATGTTTGCAAAATGTTTAATGTGGGTGGTGGAAACCACTGGAAATGACAAGCGCAGAAGCAGTAAAGCAAGAGAGAGGTTATTTTCCATAGCTTTGCTTATTATACCTGATGCTGTTATAATGGAATCTAATTTTCTAACTCATCTTTCACATAAATGTCCTGTATTAGGCAGCAGTGGCACTGTAGGGGGAATTAGAGTAAGTGGAGAGAATGAACTGCAGGATCATTATCACCAGAAATACATATTATTGTTCATTATCATAAAGTACCTCTAACGAGGCACAATTATGCCTGTAATTTTTTTTTCTCATTGTTGTTCTTAATTGTTCTTCTCCATGTGTCTCCTATCACAGTTTCTTTATTATGTATATTTCAAAACTCCTCAGGGGTCCCAGCAAGGCACCAGTATCATGGAAAGGCAGGGGATCCTCCCGAGTATGTGCAGTCATTTCTTTCTATCTCCCTTATCTCTCTTCTCTGCCTTTATTGGCATCTTCCCACTTGCCTCTTCCTCCCTCCTTGTGAATCTGGTTTTGTCTTTACCATGACTAAACCAAATTATTTTCACAAAATTAATACAAAAAAAGGAGGGCAAAACACTCTCTTGTGTTTTGTTTAGTAGAATAATGTGCAGCGTTATAAAATATCAAAACCCTAATGACTCTGTCGGAAAATTCTGGTTACAAATAAAACAAATGGATACCCAAAGCAAATATGTGAATGCATCAGACAGGATTCAGTTCAAGACCACCCGATGTCATTATCCTAGGAGAAATACACAGTAGTTACAGGACCTGATCTTCAACAGATTCTGGAAAATTAATCATTACACAAACTTTTTTAAGGATTTGAAGTGAATGAAGAAAGTCATTTGTCTTGAGAGGCCAGCTCAGGGCTATCTTGATCTTTTTACTGTCCCAGTAAATCATTTATTGGGGCAAACTTCAGAAAACTCCCACACAAACTATGCTAGGCAAAGTCTCCCAAAAGTTGTATTAGTCTGTGTTTATGCTTTCCAGAGGTAAAAAAAAAGGTTGTAATACCAGGGTGATACAGGCCCCTCCCCTGCCTGATAGTATGGGGGCTTGAAAGCTTCGCTCTTCTGAAAAAAATATTAAGTCAGTTATTAAGGACTATGTTCCCAAACATATAACACTGTTCATTTCTCATTTAACCTTGCTTTTCTGTGTTTTGTTTCTGTGATACCTGATACAAAATTTCTTTTTTGAATGAGTTAAATGAAATACAAGTTTTGGGGGCTTTTTCCCATAAATTCTTCTTGTTGACTTTACTAGCTTGGAGCAGAGATGTAGTTTGAAAGGTTCTGATTTTAAAATATTAAAGTGAAGAGAGAAAAGGAGGAATTGTGCAAGCTTTATTCTCCCTGCCCATAAGAGGCTCCCAGAAAAACTGGGATCACTATACATGACTTCTGGAAGGATACATTCTAACATGTATTCTTCAGTTATGAGATTTTGCCTAGTCTAAAATATCCCAAACTATTCACTGTCATTTGTATGCAGCATCAAGTCCAAATCTGGAAGTATGAGGCGTACCTAAAAATAATGAGATGTAAAAAAGGAATTTCTATCTACTTGTATTCTGGTTTTTCACACCATTCAACTGCAATTGATTTATATTGGGAATATTACTCTAATTCAAGGCCCAGAGCTTTGGGAAAGGTATTTTAACAAAATAGCTTCTCGTAAAATGTCAAGATTTGGCATTTCTTACTACAAATGGGACTACTAGGAAACCTGGGTAATTTCTACTATTGCTTTCTACAAGGCCATGACCATTTTCCCGTCATATATGTTAGCACATGGTGAAAGGGAGTAGTGTAAGATGCACAAGGAATAACTTTTTCTTATTTTTTGGCAAAGAAACAAAAATAGGTGCTGAAAAAGTTTTATGTAAATGTAAAGTATATGCACAGAGGAAGTCTCTGTACATGCAGGTGGAATATACTTTTTTTTTATTTGCACATAGCATGAACTGATGGATTTTAATAAAGCTCCTTCATCTGACATCTAATCAGCTGCATTTCACTGCAAGATCCAAGTAGCAGCAAATGGTGATGTTTGGTAGTGCTTGTTGAAATGTGAGCCTCAGGTGACAGGTGCAATTCCTCATGGTAGCTCCTAACACTGAGTTTTGCACTGGAAGCACAAAGACTTTGTCGTATTTTCACAAATGAAAAAGCATGTGTCCTGATTGCTATTACAAAACTTATTGCTTGAATAGGGAACAAGTTTCTGACAATGGTCAAGTGAAGACAGCTCTGGAGTGCATTAGGAGCAGGTACTTCCAGAGCCACCTGTCTCCAGTATTTCTGTCACAAGAAGCGTTAATGACAGAGTGCAACAGATGTTTCAAGCTTCCCATCATTGTCATCTCATACGTTTATTAACGTATCTGGCATACATTTATTGACGTATACGAATACCTGAGAGGTGGCTATCAAGGGGAAGGAGACCATCTCTTCTCAGTGGTGCCCAGCAACAGAACAAGGAATAATGGGTTTAAGTTAGGACATAGGAAGTTCCACCTCATCATGAGGAGAAACTTCTTCAGTGTGAGGGTGACAGAGCACTGGCACAGGCTGCCCAGAGAGGTTGTGGAGTCTCCTCTGGAGACTTTCAAAACCCGCCTGGTTGCATTCCTGTGTGACCTGCCTTAGGGCACCCTGCTCTGGCAGGGAGGTTGAACTAGATGATCTCTAGAGGTCCCTTCCAACTCTTAGCATTCTGTGATTCCATGATTCTATGATCTTACAGCAAAATTATGAATCCACTACTTCTGAATAAAATTCATCCTTTTTTTTTTTTAAAAAAAAAAAAAAGAGCAAAAACAACCCTGATTTTAGCCTGGTTTTGCTAAACCTGTGTTCTCCCTCTGCTTGCTGGAAAGCAGAAACCAATAACCCATGTGCCCTTGAATAATTTTTTAACCTGTTGATCGATTTTAACCAGATTTAAATGAGGAAAAGCTCTCCAGATGTCTTATGTTCTGCTGGGCTGTGTGAAAATCAGTGATGGAGCAGAAAAATGCAACTCAGGTTTGCATCCGTGCTCCCCGAAGCGTGGGAGCGGGTGGATGCTGCTTGCCCTGCTTGGCTCAGTGAGCTGGTGACACCAGGGCTCTGGAGTGAGGGACCCAGAGATGCAGAAAAGAAGTGAAACAACAGGGCATTTGGGAACGGGGAGATGGAGAGAGGAGGGGCTGAAGTCAGAAAGAAGTAACCCAGAGCAAAACAGGCTTCATCCTCTCTATTTCTCATGGAAAAATGGTTGTTGCCATTGTCAGACCTCAAACTTGAAGGTTATAATTTTGGCCTCAAAATAAGAATTTTGTGGGTTTTTTTCATCCAGACGAGCCCCCCTCCTTGCCTTCCCACAACAGCTGAGGAGCAACTGTAGTGTTTTAAGCTCTCCCAGACTTACAATTTTAGGTCAAATTTTCTGGAAGAGCTAATTGAAATCAAGTGACAATTAAATGCTAACTAACGTGTAACCTCACAAGTGTAAAATGTGATATTAAACATCCCCAGTATCTATTCATCCCCCAGTTGATCAAGAAAATTTGATTCCCCTTGCCCCAGATAGTATTTCCCTTGTACATAGACCTACTCCTTGCTCCCTCACTCATCTCTGTTCCTGCCACTGCTGCTCCAGGTCAACGTTTGCCTCTTTTACCTCTGTGGCTCACAAAGACAGTGTGAGCTGTTTGCCAGCATTAAAGCAAATGTGGCTGCAAAAGTGCTTGCACAAGACAGCTATTTTGAACAAGCTGCTGTGAAGGAATTTCTGCTAAAAAACAGAAGAGAGGAAAAAAAAGTGAGCTGGTATCTCAAAATACTTTCCTCACTGCAGCAATCAGCTGAGGAGGAAGGTCGGGAGAGAACGACATAACACTGTTCACAGATAACGTGGGGGCAAGGGGAAGAGGGTAGAAGGCACTGAAGTGGGTTCATAAAGGAGTGAAGGAAACCTCTGGAATCACAAAAAGGAGGAGAAGCTAATGTGCCTTTAAAGTACATTTAATGTGGGATTGCTGACATGTCATCACAAGCACCAGCATAGAGCTATTACATGGGTCACTGCAGGGACAGGGTTACAGTGCCCTTCTGTAATCTTCTTGGATTTATTTTATATTTAACTTTGCCGTTGAATTCCACCTCATATAATGTGTGGTTTAGGAATAAGTACTACAGCCGCCCCATTTTTTAAATTCTGACCCAGCAATAGGAACTTTTAGCCCCAACTCACCTGTATCTTTTTTGCCTGAAAAGTAACGTAAATTCTCTTTGAACAGCACTCTGCGCTCTTTCCAGGTTTCATGGAAAGTTCAAAGTGCATTTCTCATTTCTCTGATACTCAGAATGCTTTTGCAGTCCTTTTGAAGTTGCCAGTCTCTCTGCCTTTTGCAAAAGTTTCCATTAACACACAGAGAACCGTCAGGTGTGATGAAAGTTGCTCAGCCACGATATAGTTGAAGTGAGCTGTATAAACAAGTGCTAAAACCTGGCTTGGACCTCTAAGAGGTGTTACAAAATGATGCAGCAGATTAAAAAAAAATGTTTTGGAAGCTTTGTGAATAGAAAAAGGGGTGGCTACTTTCATTATTAGTTATAAACACTTTAGCCCAGGCTTCTTGTTAATATGGTTTCACTGGCACAATCACACCCTTCGGCACTCCAAAATACAGAGCCATCCTCATTTTCCTTACCACAAGTTTTTAAGAGCAGGCAAAAAGAAAGGAAAAAACGGCAGCACATCAAACATGTTACTGATGCCTGAAAACTCGGGGCAGAAAAACAGCACACCTTCAAACTGCAAGTTCTCGTAGTTGGATTTTGGTGTGGAGGTGGAGAGAGGGTGTTGAATTGTACAATCCTTTAAGTTGGAAGAGACCTGTAAGATTGAGTCCAACTGTTAGCCTAGCAATGCCAGGTCCGACACTAAACCATGTCCCTAAACACTCTATGTACACGTGATAGGTAGATGAGACAGGGTGAGTCTAAATTGCATGTGCTCCAAGCATCTGCATGGAAATTGGTGAGCCCCAGCTTGCCTCGGGTCCTGGGAAAAAGACTTGCTAGGGATGCTGTCATTGATGGAAGAGGCAGCATCAACTTGGCCAGTAGCCCCATTTGTTGAGGACACCTGGCCAACAGCAGTCGCCAAGTCCCATCCATCATGTCCCCTTTGGTGTCACTTGGAGGAACATCCTAAAAATACCTGTGCCTGAGCTCTTCCTCTTCTGGCTGGGTACCTTGTGCATGAGGTTGCAACACTAAGCTGTGCGGGTGGTTGTTGGAAGGATTTTGTTTTCAGTACAATGTATGCTCTGGCTGAGACACAAAAACTACATTCGGCAAGAACAGAAGCAGTTCCAGACACTTCATATATTTGGCTCAAGTGGCCTTAACAACTCCTTGCGTTGACTTAGAGTTTATATACTTCCTCAGAAATATTATCTTATTAATTCTGAAATGAGTAAAAGTATTGTGCATTACTTTCTACTTATTGCTTATTGATAAATATATTATGATTGTGAGCAAAATGCAAACAAAATGCATATGATGGTTGCAGCAGAACTCATTACATTAGCAGAAGTCCTTGGCATCTTCTGGAACAGAAAGTAGCTTGCTATTTTTCTTTTTTTTTATTTTTAATGTATCAGACCCAAAGAGGCAGGGATTTATTTACAAATCTATCTAAAAAAATAGATCCAAACCCAAAAGATAATTGCCTAATGCTTACCACTGTACTAGCAACAAAAAATTAATTATTAATGGGAAGACTTAATTTCCACCATTTTTGCAGACTGTTATGCTTTGTGGGACAGGGAATGTGCTTCATTAGGCACTTCTCTTAAAAACCAAATGTAAACCATATGCACATTTAGCTCAAGGTCTTTACCTCAGAAGTAATTATCTGTAGCTACACTGTCTGTTAGCTAAATGTCATGCAAGGTCTTCCTTGAAATATGAGAATTACAAGTAATACCAGATTAACCAAGTTCCTGAAAAGTATTTTGAGGTTTATTCTTCAAAACAAGTAGGACATGGCTCAGGGCAGAGAGAGAAGACACTGGAAACCTAAAGGGAGAAAGCAGTCATGTCTTTACAGTTACTATGGGGCTGTCTGTGTGTTGTTACACACAGGGCTTTTGTGTGTGACTAAGAGCCATATGTACATGCAGAGAGAGTGAAAAAATTAAATGGGTTTGGAGAAATTAGTTAAAATGGTGCCTACATGTTTAGGATTTCTAAGGTCGAGGGTAGCATGTGCGCAGACTAAGGTCCAAATTCCCAATGAGACACACGCACGGATCAGAGTATTCAGAAATTCAGTGTCTTACTTGACAGAAAATAAAATGCAGGAGCATGAATGTACAAGCATGCGTGTTGTCTTACAGGGTCCCTTAAAAATAGTCGCTTGCAAAAGAGGATTTGTAATACAGAGAAAGAATCATATCTTTAGTCAGTCTCCTTGGCCATTTAGCTGATCTCTGTTTCACCAGATAGGAACGATACCCTCAGGAATCCCTCTGACAAGGTGTTCCCCCAGAGCCGAGGCCATTATCCCGTTGCAGTTTAAAGAAACTTAGAGGAAGAATGACTGAGTGAAGACAGAAGTCTGAGAGCATTAGGAAAAGAGAAATAGTTTGACAGAGCAGTATTTGTGAGAGCGAGCTTCTCTTTCTCATATGAGTAAATCTGGGAGAATTATACATGTCCTTAGGTTTTGTGGTAAGTGGAGCCAAGTGTCGGGTCTGGGCCTGCTTGTTTTCCTGCCTTTCTTCTCTCTCCATATTTAGATTAAAAGCTTGCATTGATTCTTATGGAGGCTTGTTAGATTTACATCTGGTAAAAAAAAAAAGGACTTGCGAGTGAAAGGCTCTGTTTGGGGCAGTAGCAGCAAGAAATAAAAGACTGCTGTTAAACTGTGCCGGGGAAGTAGTAGATGGCTTTTCCTCCAGGGAAGGCAGAGGAGGTGCCGGAGAGCCACTGCCTTGGAAATCCACCCAGAGCAGGCACATCAGAGCTACCAGCTCTTGCTGGCTCTAGGTACTGGAAGTCGTCCGCCAAAGGAGACTGTGTTATCACACCTGGAAGGAGAACTGTGTGATGATGGATCTCCATCCCATGCCCATCACAGGCAGTGCCATCCTGGAGACGGTCCCGGAGATTGTGCAGTTGTTTCAGAAGCATCTGAGACTATGACCATTCCGTTTACTCTTCTTTGCTGCTGACAGCTCCCTGACAGCTTCCCCTCAAGCAGGGCTGGGCAAACCTTACTCTTTAACCCCTGCAGCTTCAGACCTGACCTTCTACTCCAGGCAATATGACCACTGGAGAGGCACAAGCTGGCAGCTCTGCCTCATAGTGTAGCACAGTCCCATGTTAGATCACCCTACCCGCAGGGCAACACTTTTCAGAGGCTTTGCTGTTTGTAAATTAAATGTTGATTTAAGTGATGCTATATGAGATCGTCATTCTCCTAGAGCTCTAGCACTCTTTGGGCAGGCAGCCTGCTTGATTTAAAAATCTGTATTTGAGTTGTCCTCAGTTAAGATAGGTGTGTTATCCATCACAAGCTGCCTGCTGTCTTACCACAGTGAAATTCATTTCCCATCAGGCCAGCATGGCTGCTGCTCCCTATGGATATGCACTCTTGAACAGGCTCAATAGTTTTACTACAAAAGTCATGACAGGTGCTTACTACCTGATATCCATGTACACAAAGCAAGATATGAGTCTATTTCTTTTCAATTTATACCTGTGTAGTTCTGTTGACCTTGGTGGTTTTATCCAGGTGTACGTCATACCAGAATCAAAGCCTCTCCTCTGTCAGTGGAATGGAAGTTAGGAGCTGGGCTGGTGTGCTAAACAAAACACATGATTACCAGGAGAAATGCCTTGGCAGGAGTTGAAGCACCAGACATACAGAAAATGTTTGCTTTGAAATTCCAGAGACTTGACTGTCCCTTTGGTTTTTTGGAATGCTTTGATTTAGTCATGTGGGGTGGGAGCAGGCTGTAACCTCGCAAGGGCACTGGGAACAGTACCTCTTGTGCAGCCATGGGAGATGTGAAGGGAATTAAGTGTCAGCAAGCTTCTGCGAGGCAGCAGATGTATACGTGGTTAGGAGAAGTTTGGCTGGCTTGTAAAATTTATTTCCACCACAAGATCAAAAGCAGTTATGTGTATAAAATATATAATCCTTGGATGTAACAGGACATAGCAGTGTAAGTAAGGGCACAATAAATTCATTGCATGCAAATAGCTGAACAGTTTCATTTTTAATTACTTGAGAGCAGAAGAAAAGAAGGCTCCTACAGTTTCCACAATTGTAAATTATACATGTCCATAAAGAAATGAAGATTTAGCAAATTAAAATAACCCATTTTATTATTCATTTTTATAAGTAAACATTCTAAGCCAACTTTGCCTTCTTTTGGGTGCAGCTTACAGGACAACCTTTGCATCAGCAGAATGAACTGTTGACACAAATCTACTTGCTGTACATGATTATCTGTCTAATTTGCTCATGCAGTCAGCAGTTAAAGGTAGTTTGCTTGCATTTTCTGCCTCTACTTATCTTATTAGCTCAAGTGTGAGAGTAGTTTGTACCCATCCCAGAAAAAACTCTCTAAAACTCAGAAAGACAGCAGTGAGGATGTATGTTGTTCCCATGTTGCTAGGGAGGCTCCTGGTAGACTCCTACCCTATTACACATCCAGGACATTGTTAATGTACACACCGTACATTGATAATGGGGCTTGCATGAGAGCAGAGAGAAAAAAAACACCTACTTGAAGTTTCCTTATAATAACTTCAGTAATTCAGTCCTCTTCTGTGGCCTTTAGATATTGTTAATAAGTGTTTCCATTTATCTTTCAATGTTTTGTTAGCATTTTATTTCTAGAATGATAATGAAGGTAGGATGAAGAAAAAACACTGATTAAAAGCTTTAAAATTGAATGTAACAAAAGGAAGGAAACATGAATAATGCTATAAAACTATGCTCATGTTCTAACTGCTTTAAAACCCCACTAGGAAGAAATGTTCTGATTAGAATTTTAAAAATAAGGTTTCCCACTGAGGAATCAGCTGATTCTTTCTGATTTGCTAGTGGGCTGCAAAGCATCTAGAGCCATATTGAGATAGCCCAAATCCCACCTTATTCCCCAAGACTAGTTATATGGATAAACCTCACAGAAGGTCTCTGATGATGGAATCAGAGGGCACGAGAAACGTGCTAAACAAGGAGCAAGCACAAGTCAGGTTACACATGACGTCAGGTTTTTCCCTGTATGGGACCTGTTATCCATTATCACTCATTTGATGCAGTCTGGGAGATCTTTACTGCAGTAAGTTTTGCTGGATGGAAAAAAAAAAGGAATAGGTAGGCTGTAATTGTTGATTTCTTGCCAATGAGGCATCTGCCTATACTTTTGAATCTCCTTTGTTTGTTGGGGCTTTTTGGAACAGACTTGCTAGGGAGGTGGTTGAAGTCCAGTCACTCTTGGTGTTAAGAGGTATTTGGATAATGCCCTTAACAACATGCTTTAATTTTTGTTCAGCCCTGAAGTGGTCAGGCATTTGGACTAGATGATCATTTTAAGTCCTTTTCAAATGAAATATTCTTCTCTTCTCTTCTCTTCTCTTCTCTTCTCTTCTCTTCTCTTCTCTTCTCTTCTCTTCTCTTCTCTTCTCTTCTCTTCTCTTCTCTTCTCTTCTCTTTTCTCTTCTCTTCTCTCCTTTGTATACATTCGTAAAATACCACCCTGAGCCTTCTCTTCTCTTCTCTTCTCTTCTCTTCTCTTCTCTTCTCTTCTCTTCTCTTCTCTTCTCTTCCCTTCTCTTCTCTTCTCTTCTCTTCTCTTCTCTTCTCTTCTCTTCTCTTCTCTTCTCTTCTCTTCTCTTCTCTTCTCTTCTCTTCTCTCTTCTTCTCTCCTCTCCTCTCCTCTCCTCTCCTCTTCTCTCCTAATACTATTCTGTTCACTTAACATTGCACCTTACCTTTAAGCATATGTTGAGCCCCTGAGAGAATATAAAATGTGTTTTTAAAAGGTCTTAAACGGTGTTAGGAGATGGGACAGGAGCTATGACAAGCTGCTTGCTGGGAGGATTTTAAGAAATGAAAAAAGGGGTTTTCTTAAGTGAAAAAGAACAGTTTATTTTAGTGAATTGTGTTGCCTTAGCTGTGCTTCTGAAAATACTGCAAGTCCTCTGATGATGGGTACTGCAAACAGCACAAACTTGTCAGCAGCAGACAGGGAAATTGTGTTTCATACATAATTCACAATGTGCTACAGTGATTCCATAAGGTCAATATCTGCTGTTAACTCAGAGGAAATCAGAGAGGAAAGAAAGGAGTGTTTGTTCTCACTGATCTTTGAAAGGGCTGTCTACAAACTGCTGATTTCCATTGCGCAGTACTACACAAACAGCAAAGCAGAGCCCTTTTGCGCATTTACAAGCACTGTATCTGAGACAGATAAACTCTGCAGCTAGAATAGTATCTCTTTGTCTCCAGATTTTCATCTAAGAGCTCAACAAAAATAGAGAAAAGGGACCAAATGCAAATAGGGGCAACTTTGTACAGCAGTGTGCTGGAGTTGTTTAGTGTTGGGATTCCTCGTGCCTAATTAGCCATCCAAAATTAGTCATCTGGGCCTGCCGTTAAGTACAAGGAGGGAGGCAGACATGGCCAAAGGGAAGTTCATCCCCTCCAAATATAGCTGTCACAAGAACAGTAGGACTTGCTCTGACTGCCTATGTTTTCTAGGTATTTGTAGCCATTTACACAAGTTCTTCCAAATTTTCCCTTTTTGTTTTCTGGAGGTATTGCTAAGTGAATTGTGAGAGTGCTTTGTGTTTGTTTCAGATTTCCTTTCAGAGCAAGGAACCAAAATTAGCCAGGTTGGTAACCCTCACCATCATCCTACAGGAGTCAGGTCATAACTGGGATTTTCTGAAAGGCAGTACCACAACAGGGCATCAGCAGCATGTTGGAAAACTTCAGATGTTTTGTGCATACGCTGTGTAGTGAGTAGACACTTACGCAGGAGCTTTATCCTTCCAGATAGTGAGTGTGACATTTACTGCCTTGTTACAGAAAGCAAAACAGCACATGCACAAGAGGCAAAAGTACGGTGTCCTGAGAGTCCATAAAGAAGGAGGAACTTAGCTGAAATCACATCAGGTCGCAAGACTCAGGAAGATCATCTGAAAGACTGTGGTGTGAGGCAGGGCTGGGGAGGGGACAGAAAGGTTGAAGAGAGACCACGACAGAAAACACAGTGAGTGTTTGTCCTATGGAGAGAGAAGTATGGACACCCCAAGGTAAAGGGCTTCTTTTTCCTACAGGTGGCATGTTTTTGTTTGCCTAGATGCTTGTTTGAAGGAAAGCTGTTCAGGAACAGTCAGGACGAAGTCAGGAGAATGATGTGTGTGTCTGTGTGTGAGAAGGGAGAAGGGAGTAGCATTTCTGTGAGCTATACTCACGTGGCCGCATGCAGGCTAACAAAATCTGACAAGGCAGCTATTCTCCCTCTGTATGTAATTTGCAAACCATCATTAATTAAATAATGCTGTCCTTTTTTTTTTTTTTTCCCAGACAAGCTTAAACTGTAATGCAGTGTAATCTGTTGAATAATAAATATCCTTGTGTTGTGTGGAACGTTCTTTTACTATATAATGATGCATGTCAAGAAGAAATGTGTGGTTCTCCTTGAACATCTCCAAAGTTGTTTAAATTTGGCTTTTTAACAAGCTTTTAATGTAATTACTACAGAGGAGTATCATAAGGCAATGTTTGCCAAACCATGTGAGCTGCCAGGCCCTGTAGGTGGTTTGCAGAGTGTCCGGAGACTATCTTAAAATAATAAAATCATGAACCAGAGAGTGAAAGCATGGGTGATAAGAGTGCCAAGCGGGCCACAAACATGTGGCAGGAGTTTCATTTACAGACTGAAGGGGTGAGCCACAAAGGCTGCTCACCAGTGAAAGGACCTATGAGTTTTCACTGACTTCTCCAGCATTCTGAGTGGGTCAGCTTTTGTATCCATCAAAAACCTTTTGTAAGCTGGGAAGGCAGCATGTGGGGCTGCCTGCTTTATGCAAGGCAAGGATGGATTTGAGCAAAGCTATCTTCCCATCAGCAGTGGGCAAGCAGAGCCAGTGAGCCACAGGAGTTGCTCCTGACCTGCATCGCCACATGCGGTGTGTCAGCGTGGTGCATGTGGTCTGTTACGTACACACCTGAATGGGGACAAGAGCAGACTCGACTGCCTGCTTCATCTGCAGTTCTGGCTGCAGAGGAGAGCTCTGAATCTGAGAGGGGCTGCTCGTTAGGCTGGGGTCACAGCTGCTAGGTGACACTGGAACGGATGTTACTGGTGTACCAGTGAGCTGAGTATTCCTGAACACATACACAGTTAAGTGTTCACACTATAAATACCCTACAAATAACAAATATCCTCAAATTTCTTAATTCAAACCTGTTATGTTTTTGTGAATTCAAAAGGGAAATATTTACTCTGTGCAAATTACCTTTTTAACCCATAAATGAGTAGTAAAATATTTATAATCTTTATATTCCATTCAACAGCACATCAAAAATGACACAGATATGTGTGTTTCTCCTCTGCAAAGCTGTGCACTAAAATGAGCACAAAATGGCTACTTTCCATTATGCTCTAGCCTCCTTAGTGACTAAAGTATTCGGTCTACAACAGAAGACAGGTCTGTATCTGCATTCCGCAAACAACAGCTCTCTTCTGAGCAGCTAGACAAAACCCCCAAATCCGCATACCTTCAAACACTGAGTTACAAGAACTAGGGGTTTAATTTTATTTTCTGAGAGAAGCTAACCTGCAAAGAGTTTCTGTTCTTTTTACCCTGTGTTAGACACAGATGATTAGTCTGAAAGGTAAAGAAAATTCTCTTCAAGTAAATGAATCTATTCATACTTAGATGAGCTATTCTTCTCCTTTGGCAACCTGTGGAAATGGTAATCTAATCATGCCACAGTACTAGTATCCAATATGCTGAAAGCTTGTAATTCACAGCTCAAGGGGAATGTGGAAGATAGTTGAGAATGCAGTAATTATAGGGTTGGTGCTAGAATGAGCAGTGAAATAATGTGTATTATTTTGTGCATAAGCAGATATTTTTTTTAGCCCATAGCGAGCAGGTTGTGTGAGCAACCGAGCTGCAGGTTTTTTGTCTTTGACACAAAGCCATAGGACATCTGGTGCTATTAACTATAATTCTTTCCATGTCCCAGTAACACCTTTATACAAATATATGCACATGCATATGCACTTACCTTAAAGCTGAAAAAAATTGTTTCCAGAAAACAGATTTTTTAGTATCTCTTCATACACCACTCTATGAAGTGAAGAACTCGTGGGGAACTAAGTTGTATTTGTATTCAAACCAGTTAATACTGGGAACACCGATCTCCTGACTCCAATGTGTCATGTCAAATAAACTAATTTATGCATAGGAGGGCATCATCTGGGCAGCTTCACCCACAGCTAGAAGGGCCCATGACACTAACCAGTCCCCTTATCCCCTTAAGCTCTTCTGCTCTCTTCCTGTAGAATTTCACTTCTGAGGTTTTAGCCTGCTTTTACTGCAAATTCTACGTGTTTTCATTTAGTTTGGGAGTGTTTTGTGGTTTGGCTGAGAATGGTTAGTACTACGACACACTTTGGGACTTAACATTTGTTGCATGCAAGCTATAGACAGAGCAAATAATTCCTCTCGGGGTCATAGGCCAAGGAATCCGAGAATGGTATCCAAAAGGAGCATCTTGCAAGAAACCAAAGATAGAAATTGAAGCTCTGGAGAAAAGCATGCCTTGAAATTTGTTGCATCATATAAGATGAGAAGAAAAGCAATACTCAAAGACGGAGTTCAGGATTAACCCAGTTTTGTATGTGTGTGCATGAGTGGCTCTGTTTGTGTGTTCAGACAAGCACATGCACACAGGCATTTATTGTATTTGTGGACTCCTCTGTCTTCATCCACATACTCTTCCAGCGCCTCGCCTACCTGTCATCCTAATGCAAATTTTACAAAGTAGAGTAAGATTTTCCGAATGCATTTCCAAGAATAATAATGCCCATATTGTTTTTATTAGAAAATTGCATGTGCACAGTAACAATCCATCTAGCTTCTGCCTCATCTGGCAAAGTGCAAAAAAACCATTGTGCAGACAGGAATATGTGTTAATGATGCAACTGATGTTAAAATTGTCATGTAGGATGAATTTCACACGTGGCAGCTGTGGAAGGTGACATGAAGCTCAGTTCTTGATGAAGGGGCATGCAGCAGTCTGAAAAACATGAAATGTAGCCTTTTTTATCCAATTTTTCTTTTGACAACATAGAATTTATGGGGGAGGGGGAGGTACTGTTGGCTCAGTTCTCCTTAGTAAGGCTAATACAGTGATCTAGGAGGTCTTACTTGTATTAGTGGAAGTGAGAAATTGAAACCTCTGGAACATTTCAGAGCAGCATAGGACACGTCTAAAATCAAAAGCTCTTTGACTGTAATATTAACTTAAATTACAAGGAGTAGTGCCTTCTGTCCTGAAGGACTCTAATATGTATCTTAAGCTTCTCTATAAAGATGTTTCTGTATTTTTCCTGATTTGTGTACAAATATTAGAAAATAAGGAGAAAAAAGAAATCCTCTAGACCAGTCACTTTTTACTTGGCTCTAGGGGGTTAAAAAGAAATTGCTCACAAGAGGAAAATAGGGAGGGAAAAATATGAAACAATTGTGTGCTGTTGAGATGAAACTTTGATAAACAGGTCAAATCAGCAGGTTCTCAATCTCAAATAAAACTGCTGTGGTGGCCTACTTGGCTGTTAATCCATAGCACATTCAAGACATACAGAAAAGTCAACTGAATGGGATAACAAGGAAAATATGACTCGTCTACAGTCCTAAGTGTTAAATTCAGGAAAACTGTAAGAAAGTTCCCTTTTATTTTATGAGCAGATTTCACTCTTGCTATACATGGATTAAGAAGCAATTTCATACACAAAAGAATGACATTGTGTATATAATAAAATGCTTTTGAAATTATTAACATCTCATTGTTTATGCTTTTTCTAATCATTCTGCAGGTAGGGAAGTCTGTTCCCTGAGAAATTTTAGGTGGAGACGAGTTCATGCACACAACTCATTTCTGTTTTCTTCACCCAAGTCATTCAGCCGAACTACCTTGAATATTGCCCTTTTTAGCCTTTAAAAGCTGAAGAGAATCAGGCCTGCCAGCACTTTGACAGAGTCCGAAGAAAACAAAGGTCACAGGAGGAGACTGCTGCAGCAAAGTCTCCTTAACTTTGGAAATTCTCCAAAAGTACTGCTGTTATTCCAGAATAGCTCTTTGTCTGGATACCTTTAATCCCAAATAGAAAGTGGGGTGTAGTGATTCAGTTTAAACCACTTCCAATATGTGTAATTACTCCAGAGTAATAGCTTTTCTGGAAAATGGCCAACCAGCCTCAAACCATCCTCTCAGCTGGCTGCAGTGCAGACGAGGATGCTGCTGCTATGACCTACAGCTAGACACAGTCTGTATATCCTCTTAGATTCTCTGTGATAAGAAGCAAATGATATTAATATTGTTGGTAACAAGAGTGGACTGATTTATTCACTGGAACTGATTTTAATCTTGAATTTAAACGTTTTCCCAGTTCCCAAGTTGTTTGTGAGCAGTCCTGATTATTGCACACGTATTTATTTATCATTTGTTAACAGACAATTTGTGAAAAGTAGACCCTGGCCTCTGGATTATTCATCATCTGTCCATTTTAATTATTTGCTTTTTTCTGCTGGGTGATTGGCATTTGACAGTGGTACTGCTCAGACTTTGTAATTTGATGAGAATAGCGAATAATGAATAACCACATGTTCTCGGCGATGTTAACCAGGCAGATAAAGGTGCTGGTATTAAGACAGACATTCTTCAAACATCCGTGCAAACAGAAACTGAGGTCATCTAAAGGTTTTCAGGCAAAGTAGAGCCGAACAGAATAGCCTGAGTTGAACCAGGTTGCGAGTTGCTCTGCTGAGCATTCTTGTTTTCATGGAACACCCACAGCTATTTGTATTAGTGTATTTATTTATTTAATCTTAACTGACCAACTCAGACAAGAGGATGCAGACGTGATTCTGCCTCTTCCTTTCATGTCCCATAAGCCTGTGGGAGCATCTTCAGCCAGAGGCATGGGTTACCTTCGGATTCACTGGGATGGGAGTCAGTCAAGTCTCAGAGACAGATTTTTATTCCAAAAGAAACATTAGAGTTGCAGGAGGAATAGTTGTGTGTGATAAAAAGCTGTTATGAAAGGAGTGGCTAAGAAGAGGAAGTTTCAGTCTGGAGCAGAAAATGGTAGGGAGAGGACTCAAAAACTGGAAATACGGTTAAAAATTTGATCTTTCCTGCATCTCTTGCACTTTGAGGTGTGGAGGGTTTACTGTGTGCATGTAAAATTGTATGGATTTATAGAATCCACTTCACTGGCATTTGCAAAGATTTTCTATTGGCCTTGTGATCTTCAGAAAGCACTCCTACAGTCCAGAGATTCAAAAGGTCTAAATACTTTGAATGTCAAAATTCATTTGGGCATGTTTTCTTTCTCTTTTTACATATTACATAGATGTCCTGGGTTTACCTTTTAACTTATCCAGCACTAAATATCTGGCTTTACCGTCTAGCTAAGTCAGTACAAAATGCATCTTTTACTTTTTTTTTTTTACAATTATATAAATATAAGAAATGCTAATATTGTTTTGCTGTCTAAGGATTAAGGAAAAGAGAGGTTTAGCCCAGGCTGAGACCATGAGCACTTATTCCAAACTCTATCAGTAAAGCAAATTGTAATTGGAAATACTGTGTGGTTTGGGGAGAGAAACTTTTACTCACATTGGTTCTTTACTATGACAATGCTCTTTGTCCTTGTGGAAATTATGTAGAATAAACCTCTGATTTTTGCCACTGTAGTGATATGACGTGAATTCAGCCATCAGGGTTTCAGAATCATGTTGTCAAGTTTTAAAATTTCCACCTCTACTAAACTTGCAGGGTTTTTTAAACAAAAAAGAAATTAAGAAATAGAAAAAAAAAACAAAAACAACTTGAACCATCATTAGACATGCAGCTGATGTCTCCAGGGAAGTTACAGGAGTTTGTGTCTGACATCTCCTGCAAACTGTGAATCTGAATTTATTCAAGGCCTGTTTTACAAGCTTTTCTTTAATAAATGGGTAAGTATGTGGAAAGAAATGAGAATGTCTTTCACTCTAATCTTGTTTAAAAGTAGCACAAGACTGGTCTGTCCTCTTTTACATGTGCCAAGGCCCTCATCTTTCTTTGTTTAAATGTCTTCTGGGAATTACTGATGTCCTCTTGCTAGTTCAGGACTCCCAACAAGAAGTGATTTTGGGGCTCAGATTTATTGAAATGCTCTTATCTGTACGCTATGGTGACTGTGAATGAGCACTATGGTGACAGTAAATGAGATGTCAGTATTTTTTGTGCTCAGGACATTCAGGCTGATAATTAGGGATTTCTCATGCCAAGTCAGTATTTTCAGCTGATTTATTGCATTATTAACTATGACTGTAGTAATAAAAACAAGCAAATAGATAAAAGGATGAGGTCACTCACAGTGACCTCAAACCTGTCACTGAGCAAGGATATAACTTGTTGATTTGAATGTAAAATGGGAAGACATAAATC
This sequence comes from Apaloderma vittatum, assembly GCF_000703405.1. Lineage (NCBI taxonomy): Eukaryota > Metazoa > Chordata > Aves > Trogoniformes > Trogonidae > Apaloderma > Apaloderma vittatum. The sequence goes on along the minus strand of NW_009736017.1, from coordinate 67,330 downwards.
AGATTTTGGTGTAGATTTTCATTTCTCTCAACACAGAATACATATTTCATACACATTTTTCATATGCCGTGTTCACCAATCAATTTACTTTTTTCTAGGTTTCAAAATGTTAATGTCCTCAGGCTTAATTAAGTTTTGCTATTTTACTTGAAATTTGGCCAGAGATAGATATATATAATTTCTTGTGTAAACCCTTTGTCTATGTTTCCTTCTCCTTTGACAAGGGATTGTATTTTCCCCCACGGCACTGGTGGGGGATCTGCCCAGACAGGTGACTTTTAGCAGGTCATCTGATAACCTTATGAGGGGAGGCGGGAACTTCTGAGCTGAGTCATAATTCCCTCTCTCAAGTGACAAGTCGCTGTTCAGCCCGGAGCATGGATTTAGTTGTAATTTTCCTTCTTCCCTTCCTTCTTCCTGCTGCAAGCAGCTTTTGGGTTGGTTTTGTGGGGTTTTTTTAGGAAATACACAAGCATAGCTTGCTTGATTTAGACATTCGTGCTTGAACTGGAACACTCCAAAAGTGTAAGTGTGTTGAAAAATGCAGTACTGGCAGCTTAAAAACAAGTCAGTACTTCCCCGTCTGAACAGATGTTCTTGCTCAGTACCCACATGATACTGTCCTTCCTAAATTCTGATTTTCTACAGTTACATTTATGGGTAATTATCTATGAGAATAATATAGTGTATTGTTATACCTGCATGGCTGTTTTGAGTTACAGTGAACTACGTTGAAACTGATAGTAGAATGACATAAATCAATTCTTGTTCTGCTTCATGGCACTTTATAGTAGGTAAAAATTGTTCATGTTGTTTTTATCAATCACATTCTTTTAGTTTGTACTAGCTTCTGTTTTCCTGTTTTTGGCGTTTGTACAGTTTCTTTCCAATGTGTATCTGATTAAAACACAGAAGCCCTTCATCACTGCTGTAATTTGAATAACTTAAATCACAGCCAAACTGTTTAATATAATCTTAGATATCAAGTGGCATAAAATAAGATTCTCAAAACAAATTGAAAGGTAGACTTTTGAGATGATGTGAAGGCAATAAACTTTTGATGCCATTAGAGACTGAGCAAAAAAGCTTAACTATATACTTCTAAGAGTTTGAAAAGAAGTTTGAAGAGTTTGAAGAGTCGAGCTGGGTCAGGTGACAAAATGTTTTCTGCTGTGAGAAATCACAGCCTGTTCTCATCAGCACCATGAGGTAGTTTGTGTAGTAAAGTAGGTGGCTACTGTACTGAGAAGAGTAAATTCCATTTCATATAGGTTGGATTAAACACATTTGAATAGTCTATGTCACAGCAATGACTTTCCTGATTGCTTAAAAGCTTCTGAACAGCCTTAGGGTTGAGTAACATGGAAAGCTTGTGTACTTACATTTCTGTACTTGTTGTGTATACCAGTCCCCTAATGACTGGAGGAATGTAACTGTCCTATATATGTATATGTATACCTGTCTCTTCCCCAGTGTGAGTCAGCTTTGAAAAGGTCATTAAAACAATGCTGCTCACTGCATTCTGTGTTTTATTGTAGCTTTTAAAAAATTCCAGATGTAAAAGTAATCAAACCATTCAGGAACAAATGAACTCAGAGCAACCCTGAGAACTGATTTTTACCCAGATAATGGAAGAGGGGTCTTAAATTTCACAATTTGTCATTGGGTTAAATTATACCTATACAGTTTTCAATGGATTCAAATGAAGGTAATTGATAACAACATGCAGCTTGTTTGCACACCATGGCATAAAAGGAAATCGGTTTAAAATCATTGAACTGATGCAGTTAATTGGAATAAACTCTGTGAGGGAATCACTCTTATTTCCACTCCATTTTCATTTCAGTTTAAAAAAAACACCTTATCAGTCATAAACACTTCAAAATGTGCCCACATCAGGGGTGGGTTTGCAGCAATTTAAACTAATTGATTTCTAAGCCAATTTAGATGCATCACTAATCAAATTCTGTGAGACCAGCTTGATGCCAGTGTGTGCAATGGTACAGACTTCTGCTTACCTTACCTTAAGTTTTTTAAGTATTCAGAAAACCACCAGGAGTAAAAACCAGTAGAAACTTGTATTCTGGCTAACATTAGCAGCAAACAAAGAAGGTACATTTCCAGATTGAGGAAGAGGGAGCAGCTTTTACAGTAACTTTTTTCTTATACAGAAAAAAGTTATTATTGACACTATAATGTTGTTGTTGTTGTTGTTATTATTACTATTATTATTGACACTTTGAATTGTCAATACCCCAGCCAGGTATTGCCTTTTGAAAGTTGCAATGAAGAGCTTAAAAAGAAAATCCTTGCACTAATGTTTAAAACAGTGATGTCCAACCATCTAGCTAACTTAAATGCTACAGAGACAATTGGCTTGCCTAAGTCTCCTCTAGGTTCACAGGTTAGTTTCTGGGATTCACAGATTTAGAAGAGGAGAATCCTAATTAGTCTATAGTCCAACCTCCTAAGTAACAAAAGCTTATAATTTCAACCTTCAGTTTCTCCATCAAATTCATGACAAGCTCCTCCTTAAATGACCGACTGCTAAACTTGCTTTATCATCAATCAGCTCCATTGCCACCCTGGAACGATAAGAGATTGACAGCAGAGGCTCAGGGAGGACAAAATGCAGCAATTCTTCACAAACTGCAAAGGAGGGCGTGACCTAAAGTACTTGATTCAGGAGAGCTTTAGTAACAGGTGGGCTTGGTTCTGTCCATGTTTGATAGGATTCGAGTCTCCAGTTTATTGGCTGCCCAGATGTTAAATATTCTGCCTGTAACTGAAGGGAAGCCATGTATACAAGAGTATATTAATATGCCAAGCACTAGTAGTTACAAATATTATATGATAATGTCAAGAAATAGCACCTACAGTAATATGCCCTAATAGAGTGGCAAGAGTGGGCTCCACTGTGGCATGCTTAGTTTTGGCGTGTGTAAGCAGCTACTGGTATAGTCTGGAAATTACACTGAGTATTCACGGTTCAGGTCAGGTTTTCAAGAATCCAGATTCAATTCAGAAATGTGAATAAGAGAGAGGTTTGCAAGCAGTTAGTCCCAAGAACTTGCAGTGTACCTGGTAGCCGAAGTCTTTACAGTCAACCACTCCTCAGTAGTCAGAAAAATAAGGGGTGAGTTTTTCAGAGTATGCTTATATTTGAAACTTTTATAATACAACTTCCTATCTAAGGTGCCTAGATAATTGCAGTGAGTTCAGCCCTCTGTGTTTCTGAGAATCCAGGCTTTGGGTCTTGCACTGTGTTTTTACTTAAATAGCTGCTTACATATATGTGTCAGTATTTGCTTAGCACGACTCCACATTAAAAAAAAAATGCCCATGTTGTTTTATTAACAGTATTGCCAGAGGGAAAAAAGATGCAAATTCTGGAATTTGAGCATGCTGCAGTAACACATAATAAAGTGTTATATCAAAACATCAGTGAAGTTGCTTCCTGGAAAATATATGGGAAATGGATCCAATTTCATCAAGCTGCATATTATTACATTTATTTACTGTTACACATTCTTGGTCTAAGTGGAATAAACTACCATATTTTATAAGGTTTCCTCTGTTTTCTATGAATGCCTTTTCATAAGATTAATATATCGATATTCAGAAAGCTTATGAATTTCTTACCACGGTGATTTTATGATATGTATATTCCAAAATGTATGTTATTTTTAAATATCCTTTTTAATCTAAAATTATAATATTTCTTCTTTTCCATGACTGCTCAAAAATGGGGGAGGGGAATATGAAGAATCAGTGAAGTATTTAAGTGCAGAAAACATCTGAACAGTTCGCTAGACTCAGTTTAAGCTATACATCAAACAGTGTTTCCCTGATTATCTCAGGAAAATAAAAGTCAGATGAAAAGAGATTGTAGATAATTCACATGATAACTAAAAGAGATCACATTGCTCTATTGCTTTTTTCTTTTTTTTTTCACTTTTCTCCAACATACTTCACTGAATGCAGAAGTTGATATTCTGTATCATACCTTCTACCATGACTGTTTTAAAGCAATTTGAGTCTTCAAAGCTCTCAGAGATCATCTGTCCAGAATAGACTCACATCCTCATCCCTGCAGTTCTCAGTGGTGTTTTTCCACATGCTTTGTTGGTAGCTGGAGTTTAAGGACAAGGCCAAAATAGTTTCAGTTCTGACTGCCCTCTTAGCCGGACTGAATTTCAATTTGAGCAACTATTTGCATGTCACCTGCACAGCTTCATCATGGCACATGGGCCCAGGGCCAGAATGGAGCCCATGGGCGAAGCACCGTCTCCACAGGTGGGTGCAGTTCGATCTCATGGAGACAGACGCTGGCGAGGGAATGGCAGAAGCAAATGATGCTGCTGCCGCCCTCCAGCTGCTCACTCCAGGTAAAAAGGCAAGGCAGATCATATGCATTAACAGAAATTAATCTAGTGTTTGCATGCAGTCTTATTCTTACCTATTTTATCTCTGTATTCAAAAAAGAAAAAGCCGAGTTCTTACTGCTACACAAGTAAACATCACAGCTTTGGGGAGTAAAGTATTATAAGCCATCCTAACAAAAATGAACTTTGGTAATGACTTTCAGTTTATGTGAAATCTTTTTTTCCAGAGTTTCAGTTGTTTAAAGATTTCTTGGCTTTGATGCCAGGTAAGTTCAATTGCCTAAGTTGTGTGCTGTAAACGTACCAGTAATTTTTATGTATAGAGAAGTTCAGTTATGGCTACATAGAACAAGGAGCAAAGTGGGTCTCATAGGAAGCCTACATGCACTGAGTTTAGTCTGTAGATCCATAAGTTGTGTTGATATCCTAGCGATAAAACTGAGTTTAGGAGTGTCCTGGTTTGAGCAAAAACATGCTGCCAACTTCAGAAAGTGCAGCCTTTTTGAAGAGACTGAGCTGCAAAGTAAAAATCACTCAACAGAATTGGTTTCATTTAGCTCAAACCAGAACAAGGAGACACCTTTAGCTGTCTCACCTGGTCTCTGGACACTAATTCAGCTTCTGTGGGGTAGCAATTAAACTTCTGACTGGCAGCAACAGCTTCCAGCAGCAGATACTCAAAGAAAAAAAAAATCTGCTGGAGAAATATTCACCTGCCATCCACTGGCTATGCATGTGCAGTTCTATTTGAGATGCAGGATGAGCCCTATTTAGTCTCACCCCTCTCCTGGGTTTCAGAAAGTCCTTAACGGTATCCAGCTGGGAAGCTGGAGGCACCCTACTTGCAAACAAAATTGTCCAGGCATGTGAGAAAGTCACCAGCAGCAGCTTTTAGACCTCAGAGTATGTGGGAAATTAAATCTGCAGTGCTATTGTGTGCAATAAAGATAGTTTAGATACTTTGTATAGATTTCTGCAGGATTTTAGTTGTCAGTTATGCCTGTTTCCTAACCCAGCATAGCTTGGGCTTTGGTCAGATAAGATACCTGGCTTGGCAGTGGTGGGGATATGGGAAAAGCACGGCCTTGGCAGAACTCCTGATGGTGTGGTACATAAATTTCGGTAGTTCTCATCTGGGATAATTACATCCATAACTCATTCTGATATTGTTCCCTTGGGCAGTTTCGAACTTCTTATAAAAATCTTTATTTCAGTTTTGTAATAATAAATCTCTATAATCCTCAGGAGCCATCTGCTTACGTGAAAATAGTTTTTGTTAAGAAAATGCATGCTCTGTTTCATACCAATTTTTCGTATGTAAAAATAACAATGTAAGCTCTGAAACCCGATTTCGAAGCATTCCCCCCCTCCAACCTCACCAAAGTAAGGAAGTGTGTGCATGATAAAGAGAATAGCAGCCAAATCAAGCACTGCCCCTCTGTGCAAGGAGCTCAGGGAGTGCAGCTGTGAGGCTCGGGTCTGCTTAAATGAGCCTATATCCATGTTTTGTGTTGTAGTTGTGTGATATGCAAGGACACTGCTGTTAACACACCTGTTCAACAGAGTGTAAGTCAGAAGACCAAGGTCCATCTGTGCAGGGTGGAAGAACTCCTGCATCATTTCTTAGTACCAAGTTGTATATAAGTTGTGCCCTTTGCTGCTCCCTCCAAACTGTGAAATTCCTCCTTTTTCTCAGGAGAGAGGCTACTATGTTAATTAACTTTAAATTTGCACTTTTGTTTATTCTTGTATTTGTTAACCAAGTGTAGATGAGACTGCCAAATTAGAAAGATATTGCTTACATATCTCATCATTTGAACTGTTCAAAGTACTGCATGAATCTGATCTCTTAAAAAATGTTATTCTGCCTTGGGGTTCTCCTGAGCACCCATTCACTGAGCTAAAAATTTGTGTTTGCATGCTGATGTTTGCTCCTGAGGGCTCATCTCCCTGGTGAGCATGTTTAAGCAACTGAAGTGCTCTTACAATGAAACATTCAAATTCAATCCTTTATTATTATGCAATCTGGGATTATTTTTTTTTATCATTAGACTTCCTTCTGAACTGGGTGGTTGACACTCCCTGTTCCAAATTCCTGTCCCATGAGCTAGTTGTTTGGAAATACTTGCTAGGAGGACAAAGACCGAGACTTTTCCTTTTTTCCTTTTTTTTTTTTTAAATCTGGAGAAAGTGCTTTTTCTCTAGGTATTTGGGATTAAACTGTAACCCAAAGGCAGGCCACAGAAAGAGGATAAAGATCAAAAGGAAAAGGAGAACATTACTTGGTAGACTGATAGAGCTGGAAATGGTGGGCCTGATTCAAGGTGCTTTGGGAGTCAGAGGATACTTGCAAATGGCTTAACTAGTTCCTAGATTAAACCTTGCATATGCCCTAGTCGAGGAATATATACCTGCTCAAGCAGCATGCACGCTCTGGAAAATAATATGAAAAGCTACTCTGTATTGTGACAAACTGAGGGTTCATTTGCATGCTTGCTAATCAGAAGAAGATATTTCTGATTAATTTCATGTCTACACAATTTTAATGAAAAACAAGACTAATTTGACTCGACTCTCCAGTCAGATCAGTTTGCACACAGAACTTCGCTCCTTGATCCATGTCCAAGAACATATTTATCTGGTAATTTATACAGCCTTTTAAATTCACTTCCTGATGTGAATTAAACCAACTTTCATGTGCAAAAGCCCCTGAAAGTTCCCTGTATATGAACTGAGGATTTCTCCATCTTTTCCGAGCGTCCCGTGATCCTGTGATCTCCTCCCTCAGATTCCTCCTGCTGGGCAGTCCCTCTCTGCTGCAGGACAGCTGGATGGATGAGCTTCCCCTTTGCCCGCAGGGACAGAAAGCAACGTGATGTGCTCTTGCCACACCAACCAAACGCTCAGGCTCCCTTGGCTGCGCAAGGAGAGCGCCAGGGTTTTTGTCATTCTTCTCGGGGAGCACTCGTTTTGGTTTTCAAGCAGCTTAGCTTTTAAAATACCGCAGCCACTTGACCAGCTGGCAGATCCTTCAGGTTGCCATGTCACAAGTTGCCAGGTTCCTGAAAGCACCCGAAGAACAACTGATCCACCGAATCTCGTTTGTTGTTGTGCTTCAGCCGTGTGGAGGGCTCAGCCAGCTACAACATTTCGAGTGCCTCCGACAGTGGCAGCGGCCGCAGCATTGTTTTGTTGTCGTTTCTGCAGAGGAGCAGCAGGAGCTTACATCATTTCCAGTAATGAAGTGCCTGGGGTTCTTTTATGACTTGCACACTCTGCGTCTCCGGAGCTGTACAGTATGTGCTGCATGACTCCAGGAAACTGAGGATTTGTTTTGACTTGCTGAAAGAACGTTTGCCGTTTCTCTTTACAATTTCACCGTCTGACTTGTCAATTCTCTCCCTTTCTTAAGAATAACTTCAGATTTAATTAGCTGAGTGCAGATATCTTTCATTGCACTGTGGATTAGACTCCTCGTTGAGTACATTTACCAAGAGAATGAAAGACATCTTAATCAGGCGTTTCTGTATTTGTACCGCTGTGTCCAGAGTGCACAGTAGCTGTCAATAGACAGTTGCTATTGACTCCCTTTCTACTAGGGGATGACCAGTGATGTGGGGACCAATCTTATTAATGCTTGCTTTTTATTTTTGATGCTCTTTCTCCTGCCTACGAGTACTTTTCAAGTGTGTTTCGTTGTCATTTCACTACCAGCTGCACAGAAAAAATGATACTTACGTGCTTTGCTGAGATGTCCCTAAGATGCTGCCATGCCCCAGGAGTTCCACAATGACCTCGCTAGCATATTTTAAGTGGTGCAATTTATACTTTGCTGAAATGCAAAGTAGCATTGCACACCAACCTCTATTAGACAAGTTTGGCACCACCTTCCCAAAGCGTTACCTGGATATGTGCTTGTGTATGTGCTTTGAAATCTTCAGTACTGAATTTCATTTTGCATTTCTACCACTCAGAGAAAAATCTCCACACCATGAAACACCTGAGTGGTTTTTGGGATATCATCACCCAAGCAGCATCCTCCACAATTCTCCATAAGTCCCAGAGTAAATGATTGAGCTGCAGCAACAGCTGCTGATTTACCTGAAGGCACACAGTCACAACAAATGCTTCTTGGCAACATCAAAACCAACGAAGAGCAGTAGAAAATTCACAATCCTCTTATAAAATTGTCATCCTTTCTCCTCATTCCAGATACTGATCTTGTCATAGGCACTTTAAAAATGCCTTAAACCCCTGTCAACTATTCACTTACCCAAAGTTAAAATTTGGCAAGTTCCTTTTTAGCCACTTCTTTTCTCAGGTGCTGTGGTTTCTGTTTGAATCTTCAGAAGTGAATCATAGTTTCAAAACTCTCTCTACCTTCGTGAAACACTCTTTTTCCATTAGCATTCAACATGTTCAGCATGGGCTCAGACACGTTACCAGAAATTTATACTAGAGTCCGTAAAAAAAAATCCCGTGTGATTTCATGCCCTAGAAACACCTTTTACACTGTAACTATTCCTACAGCTATTGGGAGATATGAGGCATATGGATCTGAGCTAGTCAAATTAATACCATAATGGCTTCTGGCTCAACAGGCACGTACAGTGCAAACAGAGAGCAGAACAGCTGTAGCAGAGTTAGCTTTTATGTGGGTGGCATAGACGTCTGCCAATTAAAATGATCTGATGAATCATTTCTTGCCGTATGATTACTGTTAATAAGAATTTATGTTAACATGTTTGTGTCTGAACTTTGCGCAGGTTCAAGCCTGCTTTTATTTTCTTAAAAAATAGTGCATATCATGGTTGTTTTTTGTTCTTAATGAACTTTCTTTCCTCGTTCATAGGCGTTCCAGAACTTCAGTAATGCAGAGCTGACAGCTATCCCTTAAAGGAAGATGTTTTTATCTTCATGTAGTGCTTTCTGCATGTAATTCTATATACACAGATTGATAGTTTTTAACCTGGGAAACTCAAGCTAAGCTGCTAAATCCATATAGCAGCACTTACAAAGAAAGCACGGCCTTCAAAATATGAGGAGTCCTCATAAACTTTTATTAAAGCCTCTCGTTGCAAACATTTGTACTTACACTTTCCTTTAAATAGTCCCACTGACTGATGGCCTTTAGACATTGACTTCATTATGTTAATTCCCTGTGTGTAAAATCAAGTATTTTTTTTACAGAGCTGATATGTTATATTTATGATGAGAAATTAAGGTGTGGTGTGGCAAAATGTAGTTTTAAATATGTTCTCAGCATCTTACAAGGAACTTCAAAGTATTTGAGAAGTCTGTGCAAAAAGTTAAATGTTTTATAGCAAGAAATACACAAGTCAAAACATGATGACTGATTTACTTAGGTTTGGGAATCTCTTTGATCAAAAAATTGTAGTTTAAAATTCTACACAATCTTAGTAAATACAGTAGGACAGGGTAGAGAGACAGAAAACAATTGTGATAAAACTGTATGAAGTACAGTTTAGATAGGATAAGTGGTCGGAGACGCATCATCCTTGTGCATCTTGTTTGGAAGCCAAAACCAAAATGTTTTGCTGAAAGGACTTGTTCCCACAGGACTTAGAACAGTTAGAAGAAAATATACTGGAGAAAATAGTCCTAAAAGACTAAAGAGGAACTCAGCAGATAGATAATTTCTTTACCTCTACTGGCAATTCTTCCACTCACCTTAGTGGGAACTGAGGACACTGGTAAGCGAGGTATTTCCATGGCACTGGAGCTCTGGGGGGCTCTTTGGCTAACATCCTCCTTTTGTCTGCTCTGCCCATGCTCACTGATGCCTGGAGATCACATTTGCATCCATTTTCTCTGCAGCAGCAATAAATCAAGAATTCATATGTTTTTTTTTCCAGTGTCATCCTGCATTACCACATATAAGAAGACACCGCCTCCAGTCCCACCAAGAACTACTACCAAACCATTTATTTCCATCACAGCCCAGAGCAGCACAGAGTCTGCCCAAGATGCGTATATGGATGGGCATGGACAGAGGGGAGATATCATCAGTCAGTCTGGACTTAGCAACTCCACAGAGAGCTTGGATAGTATGAAGGCATTAACAGCTGCTATTGAAGCTGCCAATGCACAGATCCATGGCCCTGCAAGTCAACATGTAGGGAACAATACTGCCACTGTCACCACCACCACAACCATTGCTACTGTTGCAGTTGAAGATAGAAAGAAGGATCACTTCAAGAAAAACAGATGCTTATCTATCGGAATACAGGTACAGTAGAGGACATGGATTATAAACCTGCCATTGATTTGGATTTCTGCATCTGCTCTACTGTTCGTTGTGTATTTTTCTTATTATTTTCCTGACAGATACCTCTGTAGAAATTGCAGCAGCATAATCTGCATGGTACTAATGGTGTTTTCCTAATTTATCGTTAAAACATCACATGCAAGGATTTGTTTAAGTCTCCCTGTTGTTTGTTATTCAGCTCTGTTAAATTACACACATGACTACTAATCTATGAATCATAACACAGCAGGGGTCAGAAAGGCATGAATTAAATCATTGAAAGGGAATGTGTAAAACAATGATTTACATTACACTATCACCCAAAAAATATTTTCGTCCAGCCTCACTGAATTAATTGTCACTGCTTATTCATGCATTTCATAATGACTGGTAGCTGCTAGAGTGAGGCAGCATTGTTCCTATCTCAGCCTCAAGAGCAGAGGCTAAGTTCCTTCTGATTTACCCTTGTTAAAGAAAATTACATTTTGTTAATTGTAGTGAAATGAAACAAGAAAATAACCCTGCCAAAGTTCACTTCTGTTTACAGAAGAGAGAAAAGCAAATAATCTTTCCAATACTGCCCTCCAACCCTCACCTCAAAAAAAAAAAAAGAATGCACATAAGACTCTCAAGACTCCCAACTATCTGCTTGCAGGATTAGGCTATGCGACAAAGTACTTGAACTTACAATCATCTGAGAATCAACACAACTTTTGATGGGAGATGAATCCCAAGCAAATAGAATAGCAATCCACATCTTATCAGCCTTCACAAGAAGATGTGATTTTTTTTCTTGCAGATGGAGGTTGTAAGCTCAGCACTATGTGCCTGGACAGGCTTATCTGATTAGCAAAGCCTAAGAATTTACTGTGAAATCTCTGCATCAGCCTGATGAGATGAGAGGCACTGTGTAGAAGTATGCCATCTCAGGGGCAGCTCCTGGAGAAACTGTGACTTTTCTCTTGCTTCTTCTAGGACGGCCAATAACTACTATTGCCTATGGATTCAGTTCACTGCCTTCGTTGTAGCATTTTTCTGTTCCACAGACATTTGGTTTGGATATATTCTGAAAGAAGGACTGATGTTCAGTGTTAAACACAGGAGCAAGATCCAGGTGGGACAGGGATATCGGAAAGCTCTTCTATTGCTTAGTCCCATTCCCAGCCAAGCCTAAAACGTCGTCTTATCACTGTAATCCATCATTTTACTATTAAGCAAAACAACAAAGGCTCCTTAGCAGGCAAACACCCTGCAAAATAATGGGTAGAAGAATGGCTTGCAAAAGCTAAAATGAACAATGGTAAAGTGAATCATGGCTCTTGAGACACCATCTCTCTGCTGCTCTCTTCTTAAGATGGTGTTGCTGAAAGTAATAAACGCTCTATTTCAGAGGTATAGGCGCCATAGTTTTCTGAGAGCTGAGGAAAATAGAGCCCCAAATGCTGTTCAAGTCTTTGACAATTGTCGTGTAAAACTTTGAAATTTACAGATGACCAGCATAATCATATGAGAAAGCTGCCTGGAGATGGTACGTGAGGGACTGCCAGGTTAGTTTTTGGAGATAACTAAAGCAGAGATTACTTGAAGTAAAACCTTCAGCAGTGATACAGCCTCACAGGATTCCACCCTCCCAGTTGTGCTCATCAATGAGATTTTTAAAGTCAGATAGGCTTCACAAATAAAAGAAAACTACTTTGCTAGTCCACTGTCTCTGGTCTGTTTTGCAGCATCACTGCACAAGCAGTCATGCTGCTACAGCTGAAGGGGTAGTGTGGGAGTGCAAATATCACAAGATAGCTGTTCCTGCCAGAAACTACTTCTCGTAGAAACAAGTGCCCTAAAATAGGTAAGCAGGCTGTCAGCCCTCTGACTGGCAGCACGAGGTCAGTCTCTCTACACTGACTGTAAAGGAAGGCTAGTTTAGGCTTAGGCTGAACTTAGACCAGATATACACCTTAATTATAGTTTGGTCCATCTCTGTAAAGCAGGACAAGCTGCATTAGCCAGAGGCATGTTTTTGGTTTGCTTCGTCCTCTAACAAATAAACCTAGTGTGCATTTGTGATGAACCTCTGTATGTGTCCTCTGCACTGCTCAGAGACTCTTAGGACATGGCAAGACTTTGCTGTAAATATGCTTAGCAAACAAGCAAAGCAAAGAATACACTTTCCATCAAAAGGGTGCTTCTCTGTCAATTACAGGATTTAAGGTGCAGTTATCTTCCCAAAAGCCTCAGCATCAGGGAAGTGGTTGATAACATTGAACAGAACTGTAACTCACATCCCTCCTTGAGAACTCTTCCTGCATTGACTCTTCAACTGGATCTCAACAAGAAGCTTATTTACTGGTGAAATAGATGCTAACTACAGCTAGAGATTTTGTATACTCAGGGTCAGAGTGGATCCACAGGTCATTTCTTAATACTGTTGTCATCCAAAAATTCTTCTGTGTTGGATTTTTTGTTGTTGTTGTTGTTGTATGTTTAACAATGTCATACATAGCATTAGGAATTAACAACTATGTTGATTGGACCCAGAAGTTTGTGATTTTGCTCACAGACACTTGAGTGGTTCAATTTTAAGTTTATACCATTGATCCTCACGGAGATGGAGAGGTGATACAAAGTTCTGGCCTGTGCTGCTGGGGACCACCAGTTTGCATGATGAAGCAGTAAAGAAAATGCATCCAAGAGCTGCATCCGCTTTCTTTAAATCTTATCTGTACAGTGCTCTGATTTGGGGAACTAACAGCCAAATAAAATAAGCACGTAATTTTGACGTGAGTTCACATATGTGTGCACATACAGACTAACAGGTAAAATCAAACAAATAGTGGACTACAGTAAGTGGAGTTACAGCTGCTCAGAGATTTGCTCTGGCAAATATGAGCACCCAGCCTCCATAAAATAGAATCATAAAATCATAGAATGGCCTAGGCTGGAAGGGACCTTAGAGATCATCTAATCCAACCTCCCAATACTGAATAAACTCCATCTGAATTTCACAGGCCAAATGTCATCAACAAAAATATTTTATGGATTAACAAGAATGATGAATATTCACTAATAACATGAGAAATGAGCACACCACAAATAAACTGTCTGACTAGATGAAGGTGCTTATGGTACAAGTTATATGTGCAGACACTTGCTAGTTATCATGCAGAAAAATTTTAAGTAGCTGGGCGGTATCTCTGCTAAAATACATTCTAATTAGCTGTTTGTTTGTTTTTAAGGTTGATGGTGCTGAAGAATCCCCCAAATCAGGTGAAAATAAAGCAACCAGTAAGTTCCAGTCCATAGGAGTTCAAGTAGAGGAAGAGAAGTGGTGAGTAAACGTTAATACTGGTTTTCTAAAGTAAATAATTATGCCACAGCTAGATTTTAAGAGCCCAAGTTCCTGCATACATGGTCATATAAACCTGCTTCATGGATGAACTGTTAGATCACCCAGCTGAAAAGCTGAGTCTTATAAATGCTGTAGCTCTTGTTTCTCAGAGGCAGATTTTTCAGGACGAGTGGGAGAACTGAAAGTGCCACGTATTTTGAACGTCAATATGCTTTTAATGAAAATGCTTCTTCCCCAGAAAATCCACCTAAGCAGCTGAAGTATTAGCTGCAGGATGGCTTCAGCAGCATAGAGCTGATGAGGAAGTTTAACTTGTTTTTCAGCAGAACAATTTCAGCCACGTGGAGCGGTGCAGTAGCAGAGCCAAACTGACTGCTTTTGCCCAGGTATCTCAGCCAGACATCTCTGCATTACAACTGCTCCCTTGCAAAAAAAATGTTGAGATTAAAAAACGAGCCTCTAAAACGCGGCTCTCTCTCCAATCTGCAGTGTAACCTACATTGGTAAACAAATACGTTCCAATAAAACCAATTTTTTTAAAAAAACAAAAATAGTTGTTGTCTTTTAGGGTTATGTTTCCTTCTGAAGACAAATTGCAGTTATGTTGCAGGGGCAGCATAGCTGGGTGCGTAGTACCTTCTAGGCACATAAAGTTTCTGAGTGCTTGACCACAACTGCAGATCTCAATTCCTGCCCAAAACTGGGCTCAGTGGCTGAAGAAAAGCCGGACTCTCCACTCAGCTTGCAGGCCTGCCCAGTACCACTCTGGCTACAACCACCCACCCAAGTCTTCACTTTTTGCAAGACACTTGGGCACAGCATAGGTTTTGGATCCTGGAGCCCTTTTGTTGGTAACAATGTGTGCCCTGTGGCAGGAGAAGCCTCAGAGCAGTATCGCTTGTCCCTGGGGCAAGGGTAGCCCTTGCGAGATCTGCAGAGAAAACCTGGGTGCAGCAAATCTGAGCTGACAAAATTAGGGTTCTCTGCCCTCCTCTGGCCCACTGACTGCAGTAGCAAGAAGAGGAGATGTCCGTTTTCATGCCGTTTTTTTGCTACGTCTTCTAAAAAACGCTAAAAAATAGTGTGTTGTCTACACCATTTTCAATTCAGCAAAATCTCCCTTTAAAGTAGCAGAGTATTTTCCTGTGGTTTTAAAAGGCTTAAGTGATTTCAAGAAAAAGAAATGTGATTTTGCAATGACCCTGCTAGGCTGTTACCAAGTTCCTCATTAACCTGCTAAAACATCTCTTGCTGGCAGACATTTCTTTATCTTTTAGACCTTAGCCCCATTTACCCACAACTCTTCCAGTACTAGATAAATGAGCACATTAAAATAGATGCTGAAGGACCATTTCCCTTCAGCCTGAACACAAAGCAAATAGCTACCCCAAAAAGCCCAACCCTCCCCCTCCTTTCAAAAAAAAAAAAAAGGACAAAGAAAAAAATGGTTGTTTGTGAATCCCTTACTTCCAAAGTCCTCTTTCTATTGCAGTTTTTATTGCTCCAGAGAAAAAGGTAAGATTTGCCTATGAGAGTCTGCCCAGAAAAAGCAATATTTCTGCATTACCTACTGACAGCTGTGTTTGGGGGTTTCCTTGCTGATAAAGTTGAGGTTAGTGCTGTTAGGAGCAGAGGCAAGCAGCAATTTGTCATGAACTTTCAGAAGTGAACTCGCTGATAAAGGACAGCCCCTAATCCTTAGAAAATGTGTGCGCTCAAGACACAAAGGGCTTATCATCACACTTTGGCACTCGTATTCCCCCCTTTTTTTAACATAGCAGAGCACAATGTATTGATTATCTGTTACAGGAATAAAATTGTAAATACAGTGTATTCTTCCCTACCTCTGCACCATAACATCTGCAGGGCTTCAGAAAAGCCCTTTTGACTTGAATCATTGACAAATTAACGTTCTGAAAAAACTTCCAGGCTTTGGAAGTATTAAATAGATATAAAATAAGAAGAGAAGAATGACACAGCAAAAAAAGGATAAGTACAGTAAATTGATTATGTTTCCTCGCCCATCTAAGCTATTAAGTCCACTCTTATAAGACAAGAAAACTCTTTTCTTAATGTACCAAAAGCCTACAATACAAAATTTTTTTCACTCCTCTTCTTTGCTTTCTGCTCTTTCCTCCCCCTTTCCCTTAGCTAATATGACTGTCATTCTTACACTCAGGAGTCTTATCTCCTCATGTCCTTTTAAATATTCCTGCTTCTGTGTTTGGACGAAGTAAGCAAAAGATTTTGCCTCCATTTCTTGATCTAAGTAGCTCAAAAATAGAGCATATTCGAAGGACAGTTCCATCTCGTCCATCTCCATCTCAATTCAGACCTTTCAGCGCTCACTGTAATCTGGGCTTCCTGCCAAGATAAATGACTCTTCCTCCTCTTCTTCCTCCCCCTCTTGTATTGTTCAAAGGATAAATATACCTACCACTACCTGACTATTACAATTGGATCCATCACCACTATCCATCTTATCCTGAGTTCTTTATGTTGCCTGCTCAATAATCTTATTCACGCCCATTCCCTAAATCCAGGTCTACAACTTGTAGCATTTATGAAGTACCTCTGTCCAGTCCTTCTTGTGGAAAAAACTAGTATGCATTTCTTTCAGCCTCATGGTCTTCCTGCCCTTAGTCTCTTATCTCTCACCTGATCTCCTGATCTCCGTGATGCTAACAAAACCTCAGTCAGAATGTTCCTCCCCTTTTCTCTCTTGGCCCACCCCTTCCAGGGCAGTTTTGAAATGTGTATCTAATGAAGCAGATTGGTGAACTTCTCAGGGCACTTCCATTTCTATCCATTTCTGTATGTCCTTTCTCTCTAACTCAGGGGATCCTCTTACGTTCTTCACTTACGGAAGATAATTGAATTGTTGGAAGTCAACCAGTTCTACTGAACCAGAAAAGAAGAAGACATATATTGTGCCAGACCAATTAGCACACGTAGTTATTGAACAAGGGACTCTCAGTCTCATAGTTCGATAGTCAGTTTTAGTCTTTCTTGCATTTTACCTTGTCTGCCCCAAAGTCTCCTTCTGTTACGTTCTCATTCCCAAAATTGTCTTGCTTATTGCTTATTGCGTCATACCATCAGCTGATAAATGTACTTTGTTTGCCATCACGAGAATTTGTGAATGATGAAGCGATGGTATTTTCTGAAGCAAGAACACTGCCATGGGAGATTAAGACCATAGACATATAGTCTTCCATTTTCTCTGGCTTCCGTGGTGCCAGGTAAGGTGCCCTCACCTCTTGGTGAGGTGTAGAGTGAAATGATTTGAAATGGTGGCGGGGTAACATTAAAAAAAAAAAAAAAACACAAAAAACCACCATTACCTCTAAAACCTTCAAGGAAAAAAACAAAACAAAACATTTTTTTGGCTTTTGTTACTACATAAAGTAATATTTTTCACTTTTTTTTTTCATTTAGATTTTTGGATTTGGTCACTTACTGCCTTGAAAAAAAGTGCTCAGGTTTTGGGGTCTTCCCTGCACAGCAGGCCAGTCCTGTGCTCTAACTCAAACTTTTCAACTCTCCAATCTTTAGGACAGGACCTTCAAATCTTTATTTTGGCCAAACTGAGATGGAACCGATATTTCTTTGGCTTTTGTCTATAGCATCTTCTGGCTATCTGTGTTCTCCATGGAGGAAACCATTCCATTGAGAAATTCTAAAAGTGGTAGATGCCCCATCCCTGGAAACATTCCAGGTCAGGTCGGACAGGGCTCTGAGCAACCTGATGTAGTTGAAGATATCAAAGATTTGTGATCAATGGCTCAGTGTCCAATGGAGACTCGTAATGAGTGAAGTTCCTCAGGGGTGGGTACTAGGACCGGTGCTGTTTAACATGTTTGTCAGCAATATGGACAGTGGGATTGAGTGCACCCTCAGCAAGTTTTCTGATGACACCAAGCAGTGTGGAGTGGTAGACATGCTTGTGGGAAGGAATGCCATCCAGAAGGACTTTGACAGGCTTGAGAGCTGGGCCTATGTCAGCCCCATGAAATTCAACAAACCCAAATGCAAAGTCCTGCACTTGGGTCAGGGCAATCCCAAGCACAAATGCAGGCTGGGGGATGAGTGTATTGAGAGCAGCCATGCAGAGAAGGTCTTGGGGATGCTGTTGATGAGACACTCAACATAGAATCATAGAATCATAGAACATGATCCAGCAATGTGTGTTTGCAGCCCAAAAAAACAATCATATCCTGGGTTGCATCAGAAGATGCATAGCCAGCAGTTCAAGGGAGGTGATTCTGCTCCTGTGAGACCAAACTTGTGGTACCACATCCAGCTCTGGAGACCCCAACACAAGAAGGACATGGATTTGTTGGAGACGGTACAGAGGAGGGCCACAAAGATGATCAGCGGGCTGGAGCAACTCTCCTACAGGAACAGGCTGAGAGAGTTAGGATTGTTCAACCTGCAGAAGAGGAGGCTCCAGGGAGACCTTACAGCAGCCTTCCAGTACCTGAAGGGGGCTACGGGAAAGCTGCAGAGAGACTGTTTATAAGGGCGTGTAGCAACAGGATGAGGAGCAATGGTTTTAAACTAGAGCAGGTTAGATTTAGATTAAACACTAGGAAGATGTTCTTTACCTTGGGGATGGTGAGACACTGCAACAGGTTGCCCAGAGAAGTTGTGGAAGTGTTCAAGGCCAGGCTGGATGGGGCTTTGCACAACCTGGTCTAGTGGGAGGTGTCCCTGCCCATGGCAAGGGTGTTGGAACTGGATGACTTTTAAGACCACAACTCTATTATTCTGTGATAAAATGTCCCTACTCATTGCAGGGGAAATAGACTAGATGACCTTTAAAGGTCCCTTCCAACCCAACATATTCTATGATTCTATGGTTCTGTGATTCAAAGCTGGCCGCAAGCGACTGACCTAGTATTCCAAAGAAGAGACAGTTTTAAAAGTAAGGCTTGATAATGTTCCTTGTTTAAAGCTAAGGCAGGAGAGGTTCAGACTGGGCATTAGCAGCATTTTTTTACCAAGAGGGTCGTCAAAGACAGGAGCAGGCTCCCCAGAGAATTAGTTGATGCCCCAATCTTGTCAGTGTTTGAGGCATTGGGACAGTGCCCTTAATAATATGCTTTCATTTGGGTCAGCTCGGAATTGGTCAGGCAGTTGGACTAAAAGATTGTCGTAGGTCCCTTCCAGTTGAAATAACCTATTCTAACATTGCCATAAAGGATTAGAGTTTCCCTGCTAATACTCTTGGTTATGAAAAAAGACTGTGAACGGGAGGAGGAGGGATAGAACAAAGCACACAATTTCATGTAGCTTGAAGATGTATGGCTGGAGATCCCACCAATAGAAGACATGGTACATACCTGCTAACTTCTTCTGCATTTGGTTTTGCTCTGCTAACAGCAGCTGCAATCTTAAAAGAGAAACCCACAACTGAAGAAGAGTACAGCCAATGGATAAAGTAAGGCAGGCTGAATTTAATGTAAGTGCCTCTGAGACTTGCTATGCATGGGTTGGTTTGAAACCTAGACCTTCTCTGGGTTTTTTGGATTTTTTTAGGAAAGAAAGAAGTTCTCTGAGTTGAAATGTAAACATGTTTTTCAAAAGAAAGCAGAAGAACATTTAGAAGCAGAGAGTTGAATAGTAACAAGTGACCCTGTTGTTGCTGTTGAAAACACATCCTGCTGTTGTTTTCCATACTGGTTTATCCAGTCTGAGGTTTCACGGCTTTCTGCACCTTAGGCCAGGTATCTGCTGCAGTTCTCTGAAGCTGTAATTATTACACCTTGTGCCTGCAGGGCGCAACTGAATACAAAAGGACCAAGCCTGAAAGCAGAGGAAGAAGCAGATGTCTTTTTTTTAATGATTACCCACCATTTCTGAAAACCTTTTTTTTTTTGAAAGTAGTCCTGTGAATGTTTTGTGTGTGTAAAAACAGTGAAAACTTAGGCCTTAGCTTCAGCAGCTCTCCTGTGGTATGGAGTTTTAACCAAGAGAAAAACAAAAAAGGCTCATATGGGACACAAATGATATTTTGTAAGAGTAAAACATCCTGGAAGTGAGTGAGGAAGCTGAGACTAAAATTACCATCTATTAGGCATTTTATATAGATGTGCTGGAGGCAGGCAGATAGTGGGTGCCTTCCTGCATTTCCATTTCATTCAACATACATTTCCTTGGGAGTATTTTTTTCATTTTGAACTCATGCTATATTCTATTGCCAAGTTGTTTTTCTTTTGAAGACAGATAGGTTACACAATCCAGTGCCAAGAATCTGTCAAGCAAGCCTGTAGCATACTATTATATAGATAAAACAAAGGCCAAAAAAAAAAAAAAAGTAGTTTGTTCAGTTTTATTTGTTGAGCAGAGTCTGGTTTTGGTGGTACTAGCTCGTATTGAACCTAGTAAGAGTACACTCCTGCAAGCTTTGAAATGTAGTGCCTCCAGCAATACATCCTCTTGGCAAGTAGACCTTGATGTTTTCACATTTGGGATCTGGTGTACACTGAAAAGCTGGGTTGTTAACTGAAAATACAAATGGTCATCTGAAACAGAAGGATATCAGTCTAAGGTGCTGGGGAAAGCAGAAGGTGGCTGTGACGTGGAGGTGTTGCTTTCCCTTCATGGCAACAGAGGTAGGGGCACAGAGAAGAACGAGCCTCCATTCAGGCATTTGCTTTTCTCTCCAGTGCCAGGAAGGTATGGAAGAGTACACAGTGTATTAATGCCTTGGCTCTCAGTGAACCCTGACTAAGTGACTGAAAAGAAATCCTCTGTGGGCATACATGGGGCGGGTTTTTGTGTGTGTGTGTGTGCATATGCATGCACACACTTCAGTGCAGCTAAGGGATTTGTCAGTTTGGGGACCAAATTAAGGCATTTAAAAAAAACCCAAAAACCTAGCATAGATTGGACCAAAAGGTTTTCATTGTAATGTCAGCCTAAAGCTAAAGTCTTTCTGACCACTAATAGCAGTCTAACAGCTTTTCTCTGCCAAGGGCCAGTAGCAGATACTTAGGAAAAGTATAAAGGAGTGTGTCTAAAGGAAAAGTATAAAGGACTGTGTCTAAAGGAAAAGTATAAAGGGTGTGTAGAAAGCGCTGCTTCTCCCAGTAGACCTTCCCAATTTAGCAGTCTGTTGTTCAGGGACTTCCTAAGCCAGATATGACATCTGTGTAATAGCTCTTCCTGGATCTATCTCCTGTGAATTTGATCAGGTTCTCTTTGAACTTATTTTTACCTTTGGGTTTCCCAGGATCCTGTGGCAATTAAATTACACACTGTGTGAAGAAGTACTTCCTTTCACTAAATCTTTAGACATCTAAGCCTTGGCTTAGATGCACTCTGGGAAATGGTGAAGCATTACCTAGCTGAGACTTCATAGGTCTCTCATATCCGTCCTCAGCCGTCTGTTTTCTAAACCAAGAAATGTCTTTCCTCATATGGAAGCCGTACCAGATATCCTTGTCCTCCCTTCTGAACTTTTTTTGCTATATCAGTCTGTAGAAAAATGCTTTGCTCTGCTTGTCAGAGGATAAATACTACCAAGCTGAAGAGTTCTGCTCACTCGCTCCATATTTTTCGGTTTGCTGGTGAGCATCGTGCAAGGCTACAGTGGCGTAACTGTGACTTTCACATCATTTAGTAACACCTGTTTCAAAAGAACTGCAAGTGGCAGAAGCTACATTAAAATGTGTATATTATAGGCCATTATAAAAAATATGTACACAATCTATTATTAAAGATTTCTAGGGATTGGTGTGGCTGAAAAGTTAATTTGAGCTTTCTTCTGCAGAGGAATTGGCTTTTTTTTCTTCTAATTGGAGAATCATTTTCAACTCCTGTTTTGCTTTGCTCTACTCCTCTCAAAGCCCCAGATCAACACCCACTAATTTCCTTCATCAGCAGGACCTGGTACAGTCCTCCTTGAAGTATGCTACACTCCTCCTGAGGTATCTGAATGCATCAGGTGTATAGAACATGAAATTCTCCTTCAGCATCCTTCTGTCTGCTCCCTCCCCAACTGCAGACTAAACACACTTGATGAAGTTTTGCTATCAGTTGGTACTTGTCTCATCAGCTATTGCTCTTCAGTGGAAGGTGGAATATAAATGAGAGAGAGTGAAATGATGCCCAGCATCCAGCTCCGCTGTTTCCCCAATATTTGCATTGTTGCTTGAACTCAGACTTAAGATAGAACTGGTAAGGGCAAAGCATCCAGAATATCACAGAGAAATGGATCCTAACACTGATTTCAAGAGTAAACGTGACATTGTGAACAAACGAGAAGTGAACCAGCAGCTGCACAGGCATCCTAGATTAGTAAGAAGAAGGGGTGGGAATCTGTCCCTATTCAGTTCAGAGCTATATTCATTCTGAAGCCTAAATACTACTAATTTAAGCGACATCTATGTTAATTACTTTATGATTCTTTCTTCTTTACCATCATGGGGCAAGATAGGTGTCTGCTTCGCTTGTTTTCCTGTATTCCTCGGTGCACCAGTTTCTAGAGTTACCCTGGCTCTCTGTAATTGTTTGCCAGCAGATTTTCCACTCATTCCCTCCACAATTTCCAGTTTGTTGTATCTGCCCTCACTACCACCCGCTGCAACAGCATTAAGTGTCTCTTACTCCTTATACTTCCCTCTGCTCCTTCTTTATCAGCCTCTTCACCTCAAATGCCTTGGACTGCAAAATCTGAAGTGTTATTTACATGCAGAAAACCACACAAACCCAAAGCCCCAAGCCTCCTCTCTCCCCTGCAAAAAGCCTTTACCCATAGGCATATGCAAGGTGAAAGGAAGCTACTTACAGGTAGCAGCCTTCATGATGAGGATAACATAGACAGCAATTGAGAATGCTAGCTTTGGTGAAAAACAGAAGACCATTCTGAGACTGAAGGCTAAATGTGAAAATCAAAACATCTGAACACTGGGAGTGGGTGCGAAAATTGTGAAACATAACAGTGGTTTTAGCAGGTACATAATTATGAAGAGCAGCCATGAAGAAATAATATTAAATACTTATCTGCGTTCGAAATACTTATCTTCTTTATAAATGGAATGTGTAACATTATGTAGACAGTAGACTCATTAGTGTTAATATCAATCTCACATGCGTGGATTTTAAATATGGCTGGTGAGTTTGGGTGTATAACTTTGGAGAGTGTTGGTTCTAAAAGTTGAAAGATAAGCCACTTCTTAAAATTGGGCCCCTTTAACTTTTCTTTAAAGAGTAACCTAAAATCCTGAGTTAGCAACACTAGTAGCTGTCTCTTGGGCTGGCCTCTGGCTTTGTTAAACCACACAACAATTAGGGGTACTTGCCTCAACAAACAATGAGCTTGCATGGAAAAAAGAGAGATGTTTGTTTGTTGACTTGCAAGGAGAAAGTTATGCTGATCATACTCAAGAAAAAGCACGTGAGAGTAGCACTGAGACCAGTGACTGCCAGTCTTAGGAGGAGTGGCAGTATCTTAATAATTTCCTTCTTACCAAGTTACTTATAAAAAGCTTTCTAAACATTTTATGTTTGTTCTTCCAAAGCTTTCGCAGGTTTACACGATCTAATAGTGTGACAACAGCCGTGCAAGCAGACCTGGATTTCCATGAAAACTTTGAAATAATCGATCCTCAAGAGGACAATTCATGTTCTGGACAAATATCAAGACAATTTTCCCGAGATGCAAGCACCTCTACAGTTAGCATACAAGGGTCAGGAAACCATTACCATGCATGTGCAGTGGATGATGATTTTGATACAGATTTTGATCCATCAATTTTACCTCCTCCTGACCCCTGGATTGACTCGATCACTGAAGATTCTCTGGAGGCTGTTCAAAGGTCAGTGTGCCCACGAGATGGCCACTGGTTTCTGAAGCTTCTTCAGGCAGAGAGAGATCGTATGGAAGGCTGGTGCCAACAGATGGAGAGAGAAGAACGGGAAAACAACCTACCCGAGGACAGTAAGTAACTGTGTACAATAATACTGCAATCACAAAGAAAGTATTTAATATAGGTCAAATTTACTCTAGTGAATTCTATGCTGTGCCTCTTCTTATTTAGCTAATGAAGCTATGGTCATGATTCTCAAAAGGACTGTATGTATGTGTATAATAATCCTCATTAAATTTGACAGGGAATGCAAATGCTCGGTACTTCTAAAACTTCAGAGGTTATTAACTTTGGGGATTGCGTAGTTCAATGGATAATTAGGAGATCGTGGTTAGGGATCTTGTTGTATTAATGTTTTTACCTCTTCCATTTGAAATCACTTCTCATAACCTTAGAATATAATCGAATGGATTCTAGTTCCTTTTCATTGAATTCATATTTTAGTTGCCTTTTTAGATGGTGATTGGCATCAGAGACTTCAGATGCTTCTCCCAACTGAAAGGGATTTCAGTTGTGCTTCCAAGTTCTCTTCTTCCCCTCTCCAGCCTCCCTTCGTCTCCCTTGCAGTTCTCATTCCTCTTTGATCTTCCCAGTAAAACAAGATCTCCATATTCTATGGTAAAAAAACCACACATATGCAAACATATCTTACCTATCACTTCTGCCAGAAGTATTACCCCACCTGTAAAGTAGTGTGAATGTCTAGTAAGTTTTCATTAGTAAGAAGGGTTGGGTAGCACACACCTTATTCATTTATTCTATTTAGGGAAGAAGAGAGGAACATGGGCCTCCCTGTCCAAAATTTTTTCCTCCAGTAAAAGTGTGAGTTTTTTCTATTTACTACCATTAGAAGGAGCAGTACTATTGATAGCAGTCAACTTTTGGACATAGGAAAACCTGTGACCTTAGGAGCATGCTCCTTGTGAATTAAGCTTTTTTAAATTCTAGCAGGGAGCTTCCAGAAGACACTTAAGGAGCAGCTGCCTATAGAGAGTTCAATACTGCATAATTTCTGCACATGTAAGCATATTTTCCTGGATATATGTGTAACACTTTTTCAACCCCCAAATTAGCTCCTACTAAAGCAAGGACCGCTACTTCAGCTTCAAGATTTCTTCTTCCAACTATCTAACCCTTCATCTCAAGAAGAGAGGTGCTAGAATTTTTTTGAGATGTGGAAGTTTTGATTTATGGAAGGAAAGAAATTAACACTGGCAAAAGTATTTTTAAAAAATTCTTGGAAATGCATAAGCTGTTTCTGATGGAACTTTCCATTCAACCTAATGAAAGAAATAACCATAGAGAAGGTTGATCTAGGTAGGTAAAGTTAGACACTATTGTAAGGTATGGAAAATTTACTTCTAATGGAAAGGATGAGATAACATTAACGTTAAGGTATGCTACAGTTTTTTTATTTCTACAAAATTTCTGTGATATAATAGGGTAATTCTTTCTTCTAGGGAAAAATATAGAATGATTAGTCTTCAAAGTAGATCCAGGTTCTCCAAGTTTTAGAGTATTTGAACCTCATTTTTAATTTACATCATTGATAAATTCAAAAATCTCTTTTAACATCTATCAGAATACAAAGGTTTTCTGTCGCTAGCATGCCAGAAATAAACCCCATGAACTAAGAGATTTTAGATTAGAAAAGAAGTATGAACTCATTAAAAATGGGAAATACACAACATTTGTAAGTCCAAGCCACAAAACCCACTTGCTTTCTCTTTGCCCCAATAACTTAGACTGGATATAAGGAAGATGTTTTCTACCTTGAGCTTGGTGAGACATTGGAACAGGTTGCACAGGGAAGTTGTGGATGCCTCATCCCTTGAAGTGTTCAAGGCCAGGTTGGACAGGGCTTTGAGTAACTTGGTCTAGTGGAAAGTGTCCCTGCCCACGGCAGGGGAGTTGGACTGGAATCCATAGAATCACCATTCTTTGGTGTTGGACTGGAATCATAGAATCACCATTCTGTGATTCTATGATTCTATGAATTGATAATAATGCAAAAAGTCTGCAAATATTTTATTTGTGCACCAAAGTAGTTACTCACTTTGGGAAAAGAATATGAAGTGAATTTTACAAGGCTGATACATGCTCAATGAGTATAACCATGCACAGAATTTTCTCTCAGTGTCCTGGTGTCTTTGACATATGGTAGTTTTAAAGGGCTCTTCTCTGAGCAATTGGTGAGAGAAGTCAGTTACGCGAAAGATAAAGGAGTGGCTAGGCTGGTTACTCCCAATGCCTTCTTACAGCACATGTGGCATGTGTCCTGCAGATTATTCGTCCTCTTCATTTTTCTGACCAGCACTTCTCGTGGTCACTGGAAATGGGAAGAGGAAAGGGGTCACCCAGGGTTTGTGGTCACTGGTGAGATACTGATTCTAGTGTGACGCTGTCGGCTGCTGCGGCATGTGGCAGCTGCCTCCTGCAGAGGCTGCGTGGGGCTTTTTGCTGGGGCTCAGCATGCCCCGCTCTACCTGGTGCCAAGGAAAAGCATATGGCTGGAGCCACCCTGCCTGCTCAGCAGTGCCAGAAACAAAAGGCTGGCTGTTACAAACCCTGCCCTTAAATATATCTTTTTCATATGTCTATAAACTTTGAAGAGAGGGAGGAGCAGAGCAGAAGTGGTGTGCTTGTGTTGGTTTTCCTAATGAAATATAACCAGAGCATCCTTTGTTTTCAACCTGACATCCTCGGCGTGTGTTTGGCCAGATAACAAAATAACGAGAACGTGTGATGAGCGAGGTTTTCACGATGCCATGGCAGCTGACAGAGGGCTCGTCCCCCCGGCGCTCCCCGTAAAATGATCCGCGCCTCCTCCAGACAATGCGGCCCTTGTGCAAAACAGCTGTCTCAGGGAGACGGCTCACTGCTGTTTGACAGTAGCTTGTATGTTACATAGATACGCTGGGTATTATTATCTAGCTGGGAATGAATTTACCAGATGGGATTGAATGTTTCTAACTGGGAAATGGAGTCTGCTGCTGTGTATAAAAACAAGCTGTGGTTCAGTGGCTGCACGATGAAATGCCAATATAGAGAGAAATGTGGCTCCCCTTCCACCATGAATTATTTATTGGATAGTATATTTTGGTTTTATCTGAAATCATTTTCTGATAAAGCCGTGGCGTGTGCAACAGGCAGAGGAACACCACTCACGCTTTAGGCTAGGATAATTGATGTTATTTCTGTGTATTTTGCTGTTACAGGGATGCTGGCTACAAATGCTAGGGTCCTCCTTAAAAAAAAATGATAGAGATACGAGGCTAAACACCTTGTGTGAACTGGTTGACATTTTGGATCAGGCCTCAAGTGAAACCAATTCTTTAAGTTTTTTTTTTTTTTACTCCTCAATACACTGCTCTCTTCCACCTCTTCCCAGCCTCACCGCTAATGTTGGTGATTTTGGCTCAGGCCTCTGGAGTAACCATTTACTCACAGAATTAGCAGCAACAGCTCCCCTTGCAGCGCTGGTAGAGAGCAGCCTCTAACTACTTTTTTTCCCAGTGGTGGTAGGTACGGGAGGATATACCTACTGCCTTGCCCTGGCTTTTGCTGGATTTTTTGCTGTTGTTTTTTTTTTTATTTCACATGGAGCATTAACCTTTCTGGAAGAACCGGAGGGCTTCATTTTGCCCCCACTCCAGAAATGTTTCTCTTTCACATGGGGTTGTAATGTGGCTTCAAAACGAAGATAACCATTAGAAGCAAACAGTGGACCAGATTCACCATAAGTCAGGTGTAATGTGGGTTTAGCAGCGAGACAAGTCAAGCCCAGCGAGTAAAACCTAAAATAGAAAAACAAGGCTCTGACAAGACATGTAATTATAACTGTCTTTTGTGTTTGTTATATCTGGGCTAGTCTGTGAACAAAGGTTGACCTCATATCTGCAGTAACCTCGTTGCTTATGACCAAAGTCTCTGCAAATTCAGACAGTTCTGGCAAATTATGTAATGCTTTCGCACTTTGTGCTGTTTTGGTTTGTTTTGATTGTTTCAGCGGACGACTTAAAGAGTGAAAGCTAGGCACAAGAGAAGAATGTTAAGGAAAAGGTTCATTTTTCTAACAGTTGTGCATGACAAAAGAAAAGGAGACCCATGAGTTTGCTCACAGCCACAACCAAGTACCCTGCAGGGCATCCCCAAGCCGTCCTGGTTCCTGCCGCTCAGAGGAGCGAGGCAGCCTTATCCCACTGCGGGCTGATGAAGCCTTGCAGAGGGGACAGTCACCAGCCTGACATGCAGCCAGTCCTGCTGGAATCCCCCTGGCTACATGCTCCTGGCCGTATGCCCAACCAGTCCTTCTCTTGTTCTGGTTTTCTTTTCTCCCTAGAAGGGACTTGTCTGTACACGAGGATTTCTCCAAGGAAAGCCAACTCCTGGCTGGAAACCCTGCCAGTGTCCAAAAGCTAACAAGGGAAAAAGAAGAAATCCACAGGCAAGGAAACAATCTAGTTAGGGAAAAAACATGAAGTGTGCTGATAAAAGCCAAGTAGGTCAGACAACACATGAAAACTGCTTTACTCCCAGTGAACAGCATTTACTTTTGCAGTCAGCCCTATTAATTTAAATGAGATCATGCCTATAAGTATATATGGCTCAAAGCAAGGACTGCTCCTGCCATAGCTTGCTCCATTTGGCTGTTTTGTCCTTAATAGCTGAGCTTAAGACCTGAGCAGTAGCTTTAACTTTGAATTTCCTGGCTTTTGTCATGCTTGGCGTTATTTAAATGTAGGTCTGTCAACATGAATAGACTAAAATGCTGGTCCATCCTGGCTTGGAAATGGATTGTGACAGTTCTATGGCAGGATTGCTTCATATGCACAGTGCCCAGCCAACATCTGCAACGCAAATGTCAGCCTGTGTCCCTGTAATTTCGACTATTGTTCCTGCCACTTGCTCCTGGGGCAATGAACAAGTCTCTGGCTTTCTGTTCCCTAGCTTTTACCCCGCCAGGTGTTTTCACATTAAGGGCAGTTGATAGTCACAGTCCTTAAGTGCCTCCTTTGTCACTCGTTAGACCCTGGGGCCTGTCAAAGTTGAAGTGTGAAGAGATCAGTTGGTGGTTTAAGGCCAAATAATGCTGCTGCTCCTCAAAACTCCGGTGGCTTCGAAGTGATGATTTTTCACATCTCTTCAGGTTTTTTTTAATTGTTGTTTTCTTATAGTTTGTTATCCTTGTTACACACACAGGTAGAGCAGATGACAATATTGCTGGATTTTTTGCTTGTGTTTCCAATTTTTTTTTTGTTTCATTTTTGTTCCCATGGAGGTGGGAGATACATAGAGCTCCACAATCCCAAAGCAGGTTCTATGCCATTCTTAGAATAAAGGGAAGCAAGAATGTTTTAAAAGGAGAAGAGATAGGGGGGTTAGAGACACAAGGAAATTCACTGGCATGTGTCAATCCTAAAATAACATTCTGCGATACCTAGTCAAGAACAGTGATAGTGAGGAGGTTCTCCACAGTAGCTGAATTATATCAAAATAGCTATACCAAAGCAGTTCTTCCAGAGTAGATGTAACTGTCTATTTCTTACAAGGCGTCATAGGAGAGATCTGGAATTACAAGGAAGAGAGGTCAAAACAAGGAGTGGGAAAGGAAAAAAAAAGATTCAAACTCTAAAACCAAAACACTGCAGTACTCACACTTCTCCCCGTGGGGAAGGGGTGACAGCAAATCATATGATGGATGTTAATAATGTTGCTTAATGCATTACTGGAAGGCATTCAGATCTGACTGTGTTGAGTGTGCTGTATAACCCTTTAAGGAATAGAAAGCAGACACGAGTAACAATATATAGGTGTTTAAATCTGTTGTGATTGCATCTTGATGAGTTGGTATTTTTTGCTTTTGTTTGATTTTATACATTTTGTTTGTTTACTATTAGCTGAATGCATCAATTTGAATGTTTACATGTTTTTCTCCTGTACCCCATCTCCCTTGCTGTTAAAGATTTCTCTGACTCTTTTCTGACGTCTTTTGAGAATTTCCATTTATTTTCTCGGTATTTGGCTTCAAGCCTTGTGGGCTTTTCTCCTAAGAAAGTATCAGGCTATTTTTACTTTTGGAGGTTTTTTTACTACACCTTGGCCTTTCTCTTTGGCACCGGAGCTTTTGACTGAGTAAGCAAAACCAGCGTTCTACCCTGAAACGCTAAAAGCAGTGTGTGCTTGGAAACAAAACTTGGGCTCTTGATAAGGCTTTGTGCCTTCTGTAGAGATTCCTCTTTCAGTCTTTCGCATGCTTTGTCTTTTTTTTCCCCCCCCCTAACTTCCGTGACAGAGTTGGTTGTTGACGGGTTGCACATTAACAGACCGCTTGCTTTTGAGGGGCGAGGAATCAGTGACACTTGACTAGATACAGGCGCAGCTACAGCAGAAGTGGCAACAATAGAGAACAGCATCAGCATGCATCCCGCAGTCAGCTGGGATGATGGTTTTTAGGCAAATAGCCAGTCGCTAGGCAGCCAAGGACAAGGACTTCCTTTTCCCTCCTCTGAGATCTCTGAATATTAAGCTCTTCGTCCCTCAGAGAAAGGAGCACATTCCCATCCATCACCAACAAGGTGTATTTACATTTCTTCGCACTTGGGGATGTGATTTCTAGTCGGGTGGTGCAGGTTTACAGGAAGAGCCTGCCTCTTTTTTTTTTTTTTTTTTTTTTTTTTTTTTTTTTTGTCCCAAGAAGTCGACAGACCGTTTTTTCTCCCCTTCTCAAGTCTTGGGAAGCGTCAGAGTGGCTGAGCTCCAGATGAGGCAGCTGTTCCCAAATATACTCAGTGGGAAGAGTTTTCATAACAATGGGAACCACATGAAAGCTCCCAGAGTAGCTCCTCCTACTATTGAAAAGTCCTTTCAGTTGAGTGGTTTGCATATTGGGTTGCATAAATGACTAGACACACCAAGGGGTCCATTTTCAGCACTGTGCGCATAGAATTAGACACGCAAGCCTTGCTAACAATAATGAGAGTTGTGTGCAAAACTCCCTGCGCAATATGCTGAAAATATTCCGCTTAGTGAATCTTCCAGCTCATGGCTATTTCCTGGCAGTGCTGAGTTAAGTTCTGGGAATGAAATGAAAATCTGAGCTCTGTGTGTGTTCACAGAGCTCTCTCCTATAGTTTCTGGAAAAAAAAAAAAAAAACAAAACGTGAAAATACGCTCTCTTCCCTCCCCTTTTTTCTCCCCTTTCTATGTCTGAAGTATAAATGAACTCCACATCCCATCTCTCCTTCAGCTGCCTTAAGAAGTGAGCTTTGCGGCTGCTGAAGGAAAAGCGCTTTGCCTTCAAGGAGCAGAACACAGATTTTGTACTACTGTGTGTCTGGTTTCAGTTCATCATGAGTGTTTGTGCCAGTTTTCTTAGTGTGCGGCTACACAAGTGAATCCCACGCAGAGGCCTTTCTCTTACTGAACGTTGCACGGTGGCATTCTGGTCGCAAGCTGCCAATACGCACTGCGGCTGGTCACGGGACTGTGAGACTCTAAAAACATTGTTGGAAGGGGCTATAGAAAAGTTGCATATATTTATTTATTTAGCTATTTATCTGTTTTTCATTGTGGCAAGTCAAAATACTTGTCGGTATTTTCCTGGTGGAGCTGTGCTAATGTTGGGTAAGGTTGTATACAAAAAGTGACTGTGCCCAATGGCAGCATAGAACTAGTATCTCTTCTAGGCTCTGCCAGCAATTCACTCACCTCAAGCAGGCTGCTTCATCTCTTGTTTTTCCTGTTCCTCCATCACCTGCATCATGTATCCAGACTGTAAATTTGTCATGGAAATGTTGCTATGTTTATTCAAGGGCTGGGACAATGCTAATAGCTATTAGTAGAAAAGATAGTGAACATTGTGACACAGTGGCTTCCATTCATGTTTTTCCTTAATGAAGTGATAATTTTTAAAATTAATTTAAGCTAATTTTTAAATCAGTGTTTAGCCAGAGAATTGTTGGATTCTCTGATTCTGCTTAAGCTGAGATCAAAAATTAATGATGAAGCCAGATACATCTGTGATGCCAACCTGTTTATTTCAAGACAGTGCATATAGCCTAGTTTTGTTGCTGGTTTTGTACTTTTTCCTGAGAATTGAAAACCTCAAACAAATTGGTAGCTGCTTTCTTGCTCACAGCATCAACTTTCTTTCAATCAGCAGTCCCCAAAATCACACTCATTTTTCTGGATTCACTGCTGGTTGAGGCCATGTCTGTCTTTCCGCTCTGTTTCTGCATGCTTGCTTCTTTTTTTCACAGGCACACACACACATGCTCCCCCTCGACTAGAACTCAACAAAAAAAGCCCCAGGGAAACGCAGGTCTCTGAGAGCACCAGTGTATGCCTTGGTTTGGGGTAGTGTATTTCCAGATACCCCTTGCAATAAAATGCCACCGTTTCAGTGAGGTTGAATGCAACCAAAACAGTATGAGCTGCTGTTTTATTCAGAGCCATTTACTGTGGGCTGTCTTCCGACTCACTGCAGTCCTTCACAGCACTCAGTCCAAAGAGGTCTTAAGTACCCACCTGTCTCTACAGAGGAGTCTCCGGAGCACCCAGGAGCTGGGATGGGACTCTTTGACACCTGGACATACAAATTCAAGGGCAGAAGCCGCTTTGGACTGTGGTCATGGAAAGTACTGAGGGGGTCCGAACGAGGTTCATCAGGATGCATTAAAATTGCTGCTCCCTTTCTGGGGATCCCTTGACTAAACCTGGAAACAAGGTCCTAAGTTTCCAAGCAGATTGCTGGTAGATGCCGTGTTTTCCAAACCATGTAGATGGCGTCACAGGGTTTGAAAGCTGCGTGTCCTTGTGCTGGGAGCTGGGTTTGCGTTCAAAGCCTGAGCCTGGGTCACAGTGATGACAAGAGATCCAAGTTCTGGTGAATTTCCTGTACAGGGTGCAAAAGCTTTTGATTAGCCACATTTATCTGCCATGGAAGTGCTCTTTGCTGGCTACAACTGGTCTCACTGCAGGAATGAGAGTAAGATGCAGCAACAGATTAGTATTTTTGCCTAGTGCAGATCTGACCTTAGATTTATCAGCTTCTCTCTAATCCATGACTGAGAGATAACATGTTTTTTGAAAGCCAGGGCTAACTACTGTGCAGCTTTCTCCTCTCTGTTTATAGGCTTTTAGTTGCCTGTGGTAAAGAAAGCATCATGACTTACATTTCTTTTTCTCTCAGTTCTAGGGAAAATTCGAACTGCAGTGGGCAGTGCCCAGCTTCTCATGGCCCAGAAATTTTACCAGTTCAGAGAACTTTGCGAAGAAAACCTGGTATGTAACTTTTCTGATAAACGCTGTTGTGTGCCTTTTGCTAAACCTGTGAATAATCGTACCTAAACTAGATAAATTTTCTAACTAACATGGTAGGTTTTTTCTTGTATGAATTTGGGAGTAATTCTATGAAGCTCGGCAGATTCGACATGAATTTCACAATAGCTTGAGAACCTTTAAGATAATGACAGGCAAAACGTTTTGTGAGAAATATCACTGAGGATCTGCTACTGGCTTCAGAGGAGTAAGGATCTGTCCCTTGACCTCTGAGTTCAGTTTGCACAAGCACAAAGATGTTCGGGTAGAAGATCACAAGGTCTTTCAGGAAGGGCCAGAACTCTCATGTTCATATTCCACAACCCCAATAGTGAAGGAGAGAAAAATAATTTTCCAGAGTGCTAAAAGGACAAATAGGAAAAGAGCCAGTATGTTATCATTATTATTACTGTATGTAATTTGTATGTGCTACCACTATTGCTATTATTATTATTATTTACTATTTTTATGCTGTACGTAGTAGTAGCACCAGAATAATACTCCTGTCGGTAAATAAAATTACCTTTCACACCATGTATCTAAAGCAGTATTCTCAAAAATGCTAGTACTTGTAAAAATTTTCAAATTTTTTAATTAACCATCCATTCTTGCATCAACCATCCATACCTTTAATTCCCAACTTTGGCATAAGTTCCTAGAAGCCCTAAAAGCATAGAGCATTATGCTCTGTCAGCGCGGAATAGGGAAGGGAACACAAATGCTGTGATACTTAGCAGTGTGGGGTGACGGTCTTCCACTTCAGCTAATATACCTCTGGAAATCAAGCCCCAAACTAAAATTTGCCTCAATGGACACAGAAATTGACTCTGTCTGAACAAGCTTTCCAGTTCTTAATGTAAAAATTGAAAAAGCATTCTGGTTGCACATCTCTGTAAATAAAGGCCTACAATGGGCAACTTGCTAGTGCCAAGTACTGAAAAACTAGGAAGCCAAGTGTAATCTCTGGTCTCCCTATGAATCTAAAAATACATACTTTATTGATTCCATTAATTGCTCCTTTGGTGGTCTAATCATCCTATCAAAATAATTTGTCAGTGTTGCTATGAAAAGCACAAATAGTTAGAAATTTTGTAAGGCAAGCAACTGACTCCTTGGGGTTTATCGCTTCTGGTGAGGGAGAGAACACAAAGTAAAAATTGAGCCATGTAAAACAACATGCTAAGTTCTAGTACTCATTTATTTATTTATTTATTTATTGGTAACGATATATCAATGTAATCTTATGAGGACACAGCACCCATGAAACCTTGCTTACTCAGATTGGTGTAAGGACTCCTTGGCATTTATGAAAAACCATGCCTGAAGTGAGCATATGCAACATCTCATTTTATTTGAAGAGTTTCAATCAGGAGTGAGCTTACAGAGATGCATCCTGTAGGAACATTTCACTCATATGAACTTTGCCAGCAGAGTGGAGAATGTTTCGTGTATGACCACTGCATGCAGAAGATGTTCAGAGCTGGGTAGCACTGGAGGGACAGAAGACAGCACAGGACCTCTTGGGTCAGCAGCCTCTGACCCACACTGTGCTTGGGATGCTGATACTCTTCTAAGCAACACTCTCAGGCTGATGAGCTGGACTGAGTTTGCACACACAAAGCAATGCTCCAGGTCCCAAAAGTCCACCTATAAAAATGGGATTACTGTGCTTCTGCATGTTCTCTTCCCAGCTTTTTACCCTGCAGTGGCTATTCTTTAAAAAAAAAAAGAATAAAAAATTGGCCTGAGCTGTATAAAAGGCAATTTTACTTGAAACGGTGTATTTTTGTAGACCTTAGATTCTGAGAGTGTGGAAAAGGCATTCACGCAATGGCATGTCACCATTTGCACATGCAGCAGATGTACATTTGCACAGGTCTCTTTAAGTGAGAACACAACAGGGAATACTTCCTCATGGAAGTGAAGAGGAGGAGGCTGGCATCTGTGGTTAGGGTATCACTAGAATGTCCGTGGGCAAATCCTGTCACAGGGGACCTGCCACATGCCCACTCCCTGTGGTCCGTGACGGGC